>NC_057799.1:51332300-51374611 GCF_018294505.1 Triticum aestivum | reverse complement strand
AGGGCCCCGTATGGGCTCTCCGGGCCGGCGGCGTGGCGAAGGCGGCGGTGACACGTGTCGGCTCCGGATTGGTCGGTGGGCGGCGGTGGACGCGTCCGGCTCCGCCCGGACGTGTCCGGCGGCGGAGAGGGAGCGGGTCTAGGGTTTGATCTGCGTGCTTTTTTCGGGAGGGTCACATATAAATAGGTAGAGGGAGCTAGGAGGCTCCAAATGAGGTGCGGTTTTCGCCCACACGATCGTGATCGAACGACCTACAGCATGGAAGAGAGTTTGGTGGGTTTTGGGCTGGTTTTTGAGGGGGTTTTGCTGCAACACATGAATGGACTTTGCAGATGCCCGGTTAACCGTTGGAGTACCAAACGACCTCCAAATGGAACGAAACTTGACCTGTGGACTCCCGGTGGTATACTAGGGCCACTTGACAAGTCTCGGTCCATTCCGAGAACGTTTGACACCCGCTCACGAAAGAAAACAAGAGGGGTGCGCCGGAGGAGATAGGAGCGCCGGATTGGAAAAGGGACAACGGGGAAATGTTCGGATGCATGAGACGAACACGTATGCAAATGCAATGCACATGATGACATGATATGAAATGCATGACATGAACAAAATGCAAAACGAAAAACAAAACCCGACCGCGAAGGGAATATCATAGCACATAGCCGAAAATGGCAAGAGTCGGAGTTACAAATATGGCAAGTTACATCCGGGGTGTAACACTGGCCGAACTAATTGGCGCACTCAAACGATACCTGAGAGCGGCCTCATGAACACATTGTTAGGGACGCACATCTAGCTAGTTTCCTGTATATCAATTAAGCTACTAGGTTGGTTGCTTCTTTTAGCTAGCATACACATACGGGATTTGTTATAGCATACATAAACAAACACACGTTTCTTTTAGCTAGCTAGGCGGAAGTGAAGATTGACCAAAATCACATTCATATCAAGCAATGTGAAGCATCATTATACAAGGAAAAGGGGGGAACAGAGGAGTGCAGAGGGGCTCACCATGGGGGTGCTTTAGCCGATGCAGTGCACCGCCGTCGCGCCGGAGTTTACCCGCCGCGTGCGTCCGCCCCGCAGCCACCGGGTGCAGGAGCATCGACCACGAGGCGGAGCCGCCCGTGGGACATGCGGTGGGCGTCGGAGAGGGCGTAGCAGAGTCGCCAGCGACACGCCGGAGTTGGAGGGGACGCCACCCTCGAAACCCTAGCCATGGGGAGGGGTCGTGGGTGAGCTCTCGGGGCCGCGAGAGGCGGATCTGGCCGGAGGGAAGGGAAGAGCGGCGGCAGGGGAGCACGGATCTGTGTTGCGCGCCGGCGAGGGCCGCCGGAACACGCCGGAATCGAGCGGCGTAGGAAACGGCGGCGAGGGTTTCGTGGGTGGGGGGAGGGAGCAGGGAGAGACGAGCGAGAGAGGGAGAGGGAGAGGCCGTGCTGCAGGGTGCCTTTTCTCTAGATGGATGGATGGATGTGGGGTGGAGAGCTAGTGGCGCACGGGGTGACTGGTGCGCCATTACTAGTTACACTAGTAATGGCGCACTGTGCCACGGTGCACCATTAGTATTTTTGAAAAAAAAAACAAATTTTGTTAGTAGTGGCGCACCATGTTTGTGGTGCGCCATTAGTGTCTATCACACTAATGGCGCACCAGCACACGATGCGCCATTAGTATTTTTTGGAAAAAAAGAAAAAAATTGTTAGTAGTGGCGCACCAGAGTTGTGGTGCGCCATTAGTGTCTATCACACTAATGGCGCACCAGCACACGGTGCACCACTGCTATATAGTAGTGGCGCACCACATGTCTGGTGCGCCATTAGTGTGCATATTGTCTATAGCCCTTTTCCTAGTAGTGCCAGGTAATATTTCCGAGAAGATCTTCGGAAAATCACGAACCACCGATATGTCACTAAGCTCGAGAACAATCTTGCTTCTCAGGCAAGACGATATGATCAAATAAGTAAGGATTGGCACTATCCTAACTCATTGATCGAAAAGTGCACTGGAAATAAGGCTTGGTAGCACGATCAACCTTAGGGTGATGATTCAAAAATCAACACGCTAAGAATGAGGTTATTGTCCATTTAACTACCAAGCAACGGAGTTGCTAGGAGTATAGATTTCATGCATCGTGATTCACTTGTCGGCGTTCCGGTTACAATAACACGGGGACTGAGGAATGAATAATCATGGCAAGAAGTATCACTGTATCAAGAGTTCATAGGATGGTGTGCAATTTCCATGACATTCTTGATATAAACATGGCAATACTCTAAGGTAGAACAGAATCAAAAGCTGGATTGGTATTTGATTTGCATATTACAACTGCTTTGACCCAATCCTGGATATGGATGAGGTACTGGAGTTTGTTTCTCCTAGTCATTCTGGAATAGAATGGCTTGACGAACCACAAGAGTAATAGGCATCGATAACACGAGTGCACGACTACTCCTGACTACAAATTGATAGACGGAGGTCAGAAAACAACTAATGAGGGACAACTCAAAGAACTTATGATTTTCTGAGTTATGGATGCATGGATTAGCATGTTATTTCTTCCGAATAACCCATGCCGAAAGGTTGAACTGGCAGAGTCACAATATAGAATGGAGAACTCGTCGAAAGCACTCCTGTTGTGATCTTTTGGTTCAAGAGAACTCCTGCCATATTGGTTCATGGTATTGGAAGAACGATGTACCACGGACCTCGAGGACTATTGCAAAGGTTACTAATATCCTAAAGGAACTAGCAAACACTAGCAACACGAGGTAAGTAGAGTGAATCTCGGGTTCAAAAAACCCAGGAATAGAATGCCTACTAACTACGTGGCATCACGGGATGCTTTCGAGAATGATGGCCAGAATCATCACACTGGACACAAACATGGCTAGATTACTAGGTAATCTTCTAAGACACCTAGGGTCATAATAATAACTCCAACATATATGTCGAGGCAATAGAATACCTTAACTCAGAAATTAGTGTGATTAACCTGGCCTAAAAGTACAACAAAACCAGAGGGAAAGGATTTTGCAAATGCATCAAATGGTTTAGAAACCTGGGATGACTCGGATAGCATAATGGCTATAAATGCTCAAAGGATTTGAGACATCCTGCAAAAAATGGTGGCATAACCACTCAGAAGCACAATATCAAGGTTCCGAGACCAACTATGAACACACAGAAGTAGTAGAAACTGAACTGGGGCTTAAATCAACAATCTTATAAGTCTACTGATTAGTAACACGTGACCCTGATGGAAAGAAGAGAAAGCCTAGTTCGTTAACCCCGTAGGAAAGATAAGATGACTCGGATCAGAGGGCATGAGGTATAAGGAGTAAAAAGAGCCTTACGTTCCATCCCACAATCAATTCCCCTACATATAACTAAAGCATTTCTAGACTCAACTTCGACCAGTTTGGCTTGGTAATCCTACAGGCAGTCAGGCTCTGATACCAAAGCTGTCAGGACCCCGATCCTAAGTCACACCGGTCTAGCATGTAACACATCATATCACTTTGCAGCCTAACGCACGGTATTCCCACGGGTGCCACCTTACCTGGCCCGGGACCGTTTGCGCCTTTTGGCTCACGTATATGATAGTATCGCTAGCATCCATATGACAGAGAACCCGGGCTGACATGACCAGTCGTGAACCTAAAGTGGCACTAACTTACAGGGACAGGCATACAGGAACCAACATCGAACTTGTCGGTCATCAGCGTGTGAATCCGGGCTGTAGCAACTGGGCTAACAGGACTTCGGGAACCCGGGCTGTAGCAGGCTAGCAGGACTCCGGAGGTCACCGCGTGACATTTCCCCGAAGGGACAGACACATGAACGAAGTGGATCACATGCCTGCGAGTCTAAGTGTTCCGGAGGAGTAGCAACTGGGCCAGCAGGACTCCGGTAAACCGGGCTGTAGCAGACTACCATGGCTCAGTGGAAGCACGAGACTACATTTCCCCATAAGAGAGGCTACCAAGGATAGACAACTAGGTTGTCGGATCCCACACATACCAAGCATTTCAATCATACACACAATATGCTCGATATGTGCAAATACAACATGGCATCACAACATGACTCTACAACTCAAGCATTTATTCAATAGGCTCCGAGGAGCGAGATATTACAAACATGGGTCTCATGACCCAACATTCAGAGCATTAAAGTCAAAGCACATGTGGAAGCTTAACATGTCTGAGTATAGGCATCTACAAATAAAAAGGCTGAGGAGCCTGACTATCTACCAGATCCTGCTGAGGGCACAAGATCGTAGCTGAGGTATCAAGCTAAATATCGAAGTCCGCACGGAACTACTAGCGAGACTGAAGTCTCTCTACAAAAACATAAATTAAGCAAACGTGAGTACAAATGTACCTAGCAAGACTTACATCAAAACTAACTACATATGCATCATTATCAACAAAGGGATGGTGGGGTTTAACTGCAGCAAGCCAGCTTTGACTCAGTGGCTAACCTGAACTACTACTGCAAGTAACTCTTTTGAAGTGGCGCACATGAGTCCACATATTCACCATTCCAATACACCACTATGGAGCCGCTCCCGTCTCCCTATGAGAACGCCATCCATAGCACTCAAGCTTATCTTGCGCATTTTAGAGTATCCACTTTCACTTGTCTATGAACTGTACAGGCAACCCAGAAGTCCTTCACCGCGGACACGGCTATTCGAATAGATGATGTTAACCCTGCAGGGGTGTACTTCTTCACACACGCTCTCGCCACTTACCACCATGTACACGTCATGTATCTCGGCAACCTTCAAGCGGAAGCCTCACGAGGGAGTCGGCCATGACCTGACTAACCACACAAGTCTCTAGTCCAGGTTTATCGCCTATTCAGGTTCCATCCGCGAGGAGATCCGGCTGAGGTTTCGCTCATAGCCCCAAACGATGTGTGCAGGGTTCCCGAGACACCAAACGGGCGCCCGGTACACCGTGCCACGATGTATCTACCGCATCATAGCCCACCTCTAGGGTCAGCGCTACGCACGGCCACCAACACATATCCTACAAACACCAGAAACTAGTTGCAACTCCTGGACAGAGATCAAGGCGGTTAATAAGTCGAGAGAGTCAATTAAGGATCCCAATGTGTGGTAGTAGCTGTTCATGGATCACAAACACAGAATTCAGTTCCTGCGGACGGTTTCAATGAGACAACCCAGCATGTACTCCTACATGGCCTCTCACCGCTACCTTTAGCAAATCGCGTTCACACACTTAGCTCTCAACAGTAGGACATGTTCACCACATTCCAATTCATCCCCGATGAATCGGACCTGACTCAACTTTAAGCAGTAGCAGGCATGATAAACAAGCATGAATGAGTAGGCACATTAGGGGTCAAACAACTCCTACTCATGCTAGTTGGTTTCATCTATTTACTGTGGCAATGACAGGTCATGCAGAGGAAAGGGGTTCAACTACCACAGCATGTATCAGTTAAATCGTTGTTGTCCTAATGTAGTTAAAGAGAGCAGGAGCGAGAGAGTGGGATTGTATCGCAATGAACAAGGGGGTTTTGCTTGCCTGGCACTTCTGAAGATAGTATAGCTCTTCATCGGTGTCACTGAACTTATCGTCGGAACCACGTCTACTGAGAGGGGACAATTACCGGCAAACAAGAAAGAACACAATCAATGCAATGCAACAATATGATGCATGAATGTGACATGGCAATATGCTGTTGATTGAGCTAATGCAACTAGCAACCATATTAAATGAAGTTGGTTTGAACCCTAGGTTCAAATGCAAACTCCATATGTTAATATTCCAATGCCATTCACTTAGTTTGTCCTAAACAGTGATGTTAACTTGCTCAAACATGCATGAATATGGCATAAACAGATTCTTCATATTTTTCTGATCATTTTTCATATATAATTTATTTCATTCTGAGCTACGGTTGAATTTCTGTGATTTTTTGAAGTTTTGAACATTTTCTGAAATAAATAAATCATTTCTGATTTATTTAAATTCCCAGAAAAGCTTTACTGCGTCAGCATTGCGTCAGTGTGACGTCAGTGGTCAACAGAGGCGGTCCAGGTCAAACCTGACCAGTGGGGCCCACTCGTCAGTGACTCAGGGCTGGTTAGTGTCACAGACAGGTGCGCCCAGTCAATGCTGACTAGGTCAAAGTCAAAGCCAGCACGTGGGGCCACAGGGTTATCGCTAATCTAAACAGAAAATTAGTCTAACCTAAACAGGCGCATGGGCCCACGTGGCAGTGGCTCAAGTGGGTGATTAACAGGGGGTTTAGGCCCTAATGGCCAGATTAGGTCGGCGGTTAGTCGCCGGCATAAGCAGAGGCGACGGTGTTCGCCGTTCTAGCCACTACAAAAAATACACTTCCGTGATGTTACGTGTTTGTCACAGTAGGTCGCGTTTTTTGTCATGCATGTACATCCATGACAAATTTATGACATAATCAAGATAGTCATACCTGTGCTGTCGTAGAGGTGTTCCATGACATTACCAAAATTATCATCACGGAAGTGTCCACTTCCATGACGATAAATCGCGCGTCACAGAAGTGCTTTCGTCAAGGGTGACCGACACGTGGCATCCACTGTAACGGAACACCGTTAAGCTATCAGGTCGGATTTTGGATCCGATAACCCGTTAACATCCCTAACCAATGGGGATTTTCCACGTGTAAAATCATCATTGGCTGGAGGAAACACGTGTCGGCTCATCGTTGGGACAGATGTCATCCACTCATTGGACAGAAGGCGCCTATGATAGGTCGACACGTGGCATGGCCCACCAGAGGCCCATTCCTGTGAAAAGGCCGGCCCGTTTGACTTGATCAAAAGGTAGCGGGCCGGCCCATGGAAAGCCTGTTAACGGCATGTTCGCATATAGCCCATTTACAGCCCGCTAACCCAAGGCCCGTTACGCCCTATCCGAATTAGGCCCAGTAGCGTCATCTGGGCCATCCAATATGATTCCAGCCCGTTTTCACTTCTGGCCCATGTATCGCCCATGATGTCTTTCGGCCCATATGAGGCCCTATGTAACTCTTGGCCTATTAATGGCCCGTGGTGAAACTGGCCCATAATGAACAGTGTATCACTTTACACCCATTAACGGCCCGTGGTGAAACTGGGCCGTAATGAACAGTGTATCACTTCATACCCATTAATAGCCCGTTATTCCGTTGGGCCGTTTCCAGCCCATGATACCTTTCGGCCTTCTCAGAGCCCATTTATTCTTGGGCTCATTTCTAGCATTCGTTTACTTACGGCCCGTTACTGTCATTTTCTGCTTGTGGGCCAAATTCAGCCCATGGTTACAGTCGGCCCGTTTGTGGTCCGTTAGTACGTTGGGCCGTTTTCATAGCGTCATCAAATACGGCCTATTAACGATGGCCCGTTATGGTCGGCCCTTGAACGGACGATTCCAACTCTAGCCTGTTTACGCCCATAATGCGGCCTGTTATTGGCCCATGTTTGGCCAATCGATCATACGGCCCGTATAAGGCCCATTGCTGATACGGCCCGTAGAAGGCCCATTGTTTCTACGGCCTGTAGAAGGCCTACTATTTCTACGGCCCGTAGAAGGCCAACTGTTTCTACGGCCCGTAGGAGGCCCAGTGTCACTACAGTAAATATTAGCCCATGGTTATGGCAGCCTAGTTTTAAAAATAGGTTATTGCAGCCACTAGCAAACCACGGAAAAAGAACTGCACTGACTAGAAGCAAACAAATAAACAAGACAACAAGGAAATAAATAAGCAAGCAACTCATGCTAGGCTATTACACATATTACATCCACTGGGCATCAAAGTTCGCCACCAGTGATCATAAAGCGCAACGAAGAAGCAGATTATAAAAACTAGGCACCATTGCAGTGTAACAAAATAATACCGAACCGAGACCACTTCCAAGATAGTTCAAGAAAGGTTTGCCTTGCGGGGGAACTGCTGCGCAAGCTGCTGAGCAAGGCTGTGAGACCGGCCTAGCATGTCGGTCTTAGCTTCCAGGTCTAGCTGTTTAGCGATGAGGTTCTCATTGGTGTTCTCCGCAATCTTTCTTAGAGATAGGACTTCAAGTCGAAGTTGAGTTGCAGAATGCCTTTCTGCTAGAACTTGGGACTGAAGAAGTCGAACTGATTCAGACAACGAATTCTGTGAGCTTGTCTGACTGTTAGTCTCAAGTAACTTGAACACTACATCAAGACAAGACTTTGGGGTTGTCTTGCTATCTTCAAGATGTTTTGCCTTCTTTGCTGCAATATATGTTGGGTTTGTCTCATAGCCTTCAGCAGACTTGTGCATGCCATCAGGCATATCACCCTGAAACAAAGCAGAGAGATGACAGGTTTTGCACGTGTATAAACAAAGATGATAACTGTCAGTTGTATCCAATTTCAAATTAGAAAATAAAGAGTAAGTTCAAAATATCAATAGCATAATTTGGCATTGTTCATAATGCAGGGAGCTTCATCACACTACTGGATTACCATGTCAACATAACAAGCATAGATGAAGGGCAAAGAAAATCATTGTATCTATTTTGGATAATGTGCATGGCATGTTGTTCATATCATCAGCCACATCAGTAAGTTAAAACAGGAGATGACAAGGTGCAAACGTGGGCTGCTTCACCACACACTGGATTATAGATCCACAAAAACAAGCATACATATAGGGAGTATTAAGTAATGTGCATGGTATGAATAAGGAATTTGGTTTTACAAGTAAAACTTAGAACTTACGGTTCTTACGAACATGCATTTTGGTAGAAACAGCAAACTAAACAGCAGTAAACGATAGGGAGTATGAGAAAATTAAACAGCAGTTGAGGATAAAGGCTTTAGAAGGACTGACTTACATTAACAGTTAACACCCGCTTTATAATGCCCTTCTCCATGTCAAGGGAAGGATAGCTCAAGAATTTCAGCACAGAATCTTCTTCATAAGCATTGCATGTACTCTACATTTTGTAGAGAGTAATTATAGAAATGATAATACTGGAAGGGATAGAGGATAATGAAGATAAGATGCAGATTGATGCTACATAATCAACTACCAATCCCTGGAAGTACAAGCGTGACAGGACAAAATGTACTGACAAGAGCAATGGGCTACACTTCTGCACTGGCATTGTCTGTGTATTCTACTTGTTGGTAAGATTAAATATAGATCTGATCTTTTTCAGTAAATGGTGGGCGAGGGAGATAAGATGCATAATGCTACAAAATGAACCAATCCCTCTTCCCATAATACAAGAGTGTTTTGAACACTGGTGTACTGTACAAAACGTTCTTATATTATGGGACGGAGGGAGTAGCTGTTAATGTAAGTACAGTGATAGACCACGTTCAGTCCTTAAAAGAGGACTGCAGAGCTAAACCTCTTCAAAAGCATTGGGTTGATTCTAAATTTATGTAAGAGTCCATACGGATCTTATAATGTCCACCAAATGGACGATTACGAGGCTAACATGTGCAGTGATGCTACGTAATCAAACAGCTATGAAAGTAAGTATGGTCATACAGGGCAAGAGGTACTCACAAGAGCAATGCAGTGTGTAGTATAGTTGCGAGTTTCTGTGGTCCCTTGAGAACGAATGTTCTTCTGCTAACAGTTTTCGTACAAGTGAGACATTAAGGCAAATGCAGAAATGTAGTTCAAATTGTGATGTGATATCATAGATAGTACCTTACGCTGCAGCCGAGACCAATGTGTAACAAGATTATTCCAGTCACCGTCGGATAAATGTAGCACCGGAGACTTTACAGAAATTTCATTCAGAGGCTTGCCATCGAAGTGCGCTTGCCTCAGGTAGGAACGATACTTCATCAACGAGTGCTTGAAAAGCGCAACCAACCCTTGCTCGTCATCACAATCCAGTTTGCTCCTCGTCTATTTAAAGAATGAAATCGTGTGTCTTCTGTCAGCAAAAACATATGCAGTAATGACCATGAATAACATTAGTACATTACTTACGCGTAAGTTGCGGAGGAAGACTGGAAATTGTTCTGTGCCTGCGGTATAATCTTTCCATGAAGGAAAGATGCGCACAAAGTTCCTGACAACAACATAAGCTTCGTCTTCTAAACCGGGAAGAAATGGAACAGGGGTCCTATTTGCTGCAATTGGGGCTCTCTCTGGTTCAAAAAGGGATTTGGCAACTGGATTTGGTGTACTCTTCGCTGGAATGGGGGTTTTGCGTCGTACAGCTGGTGCTATGTCAACTGGCACAATCATACTGTTTGCTGCAGTTGGGGTCTGCTGAGTTGGGGCATCAGAAATGACCAGTGTAGTAGGGCTAGAGTCTGCTAGAGTTGGGGTATTTTGTGGGTCAGGTGATATTGCAACTACACCTAATGGGCTATTTGATTTATCAGGTGCCACTACCTTTTCCAAATACTTTGCTTGTGCTCCTCCACGATCAGCAATCGCCCTCTTCCTTTTGAACGTCTGATACACAAGAACAGCATTTGAATGGATAAATATGGTATGATGATAGATGGAATATGTACTGAAAATGGATAGGCAGGGCGTATTCACATACACGATGTGTAAACTAAGCTAATGGCAGTTCAACAAAGTAGAAGCAATGCAAAGCATCAGTTGCAAGATATGTGCGAGCAATGTAACCTTGGAAAGTTAGAGCAAGTACCTTGATGGGTGAATAAGATAGGGCATCTTCCTCTGACTCCTCCACTAGGGAGCTACATTGACTTAGGTCTCCCTCTAGCTCAGAATCACTGTTAGGATCATATTCTGAGCATGAATCTGTAGGTGGAGAGCGTTTGCATTGCATTGCATCCAGACTTGATTTCAGTCCCTTAATGCCAAGTTTGACAGCCATGGCATTGTTCTACTTTATTCTTTTCATGCGCGCAAGCTCATAATCATTATGATGCTGTTCAGAATCTGAGATTCATGAAAACATAAAAAGTAGTCAGATTATCTATGGAATGCATTGCGGATTCAACTCGGAGAGTGTCTCCCTATAAACCACTGCATATGCAAAGTTCACCTCCCCAACCGTGCTGACCAGACCACACACAGAAATACAAACCCCTTATGTCTCTATAACAGGCAGGCACACATTTCAAAACTGAAGTAGGAACATTAGAATCATATGAAATTCGTATTTGAACAAATAAACTAAGCAATTATGAGTGGCGTAATGTCTAGCTTCAAGGGTGGAGTGTTGGTAGTGCGACACAAAGCAAGTAGGCAGATTGTATTCCATGTAAAAGATCGAAACCTATGTAAAAGCTAGAAATGACACTTTCTTTCTATACAATGCAGTGTTCGTTACCCACACATGATGGAAGAGATCACATAGAGAAATACTATTCACTCATTTCTACGGTTCCAGTATTTAGAAACAGGGTGGTCCACCCTAAAAGAATATTGACAACAAATATGACAAGGCAAGCATAGATGTAGTGAATCAATCATTTACTTGTGAGCTTACTAGGACAAGTATGCAGAATTGTAACTGCAGTAAGAGACCGTCCAAAATCTGAATGAAGAAGTTTGTCTAGCACTTATTGTTTGCAACTAATCGACGTGAATAATTGGATATTATATCGAATGAGTAAGAAAGACAAGTAAAATTATCAACAAACCTGGCTTGCAGTAGTAATCTGGGTCAATGTCACTACGACCAACAATCCAAAATGACTAGTTTCTGTTCCGAGGGCCGGAATTTTGAAAACCCTGTGAACTTTAGAGGTACTAAAGATTACCGAAATACATCTGAACCATTAAGTGTAGGTAGCACTGAGCATACAACAAACCCTAATGACAGTCCTGCCTAATGAGTAATGAATCAATTAGAAAATGGGTGATGAGGAGTGGCTGCTGAGTGTTGAGGATGTATCTCAGGATAAATCGGGTTGGCTTGGTGGGTGCTGCACGCTTGAGCCCTGAACGGACTGGGAAGGTAGGCACGGCGGCGCGCCCGGACAGCGGTGACGCTGTTGGGCGAGCGGCTCCTGGCCTCCTGTTAGTCCGGCGTCTCCTCCTAGAGTCATGCCGTCTGGGGACGGCAAGTCACCGGCGAGGCAGGCGGCTGGGGGCGAGTAGAGATCGGAAGCGCGCAGCAGAACAGAGGGGAATCGGGGCTTGGGACGACCCAAAATCCCAGGGTGGGCTAGCCCACCGTGGGCACCCTGTAGAGATACACACCCGAGCGGCGAACATGCATTTTTGAAACTTATTTAGGAACATTTAGCTGACCAATTAAACAACTCTATTTTAATAATATCAGATTCGTATTTGAACAACTAAGCTTGTTTAGCTTGATGGGTGGAGCAGTGTTATTATGACACGAAGCACGTATTCTGATCGTATAGTCATCATAAAAGGGGGAAACTCTAAGCATATTTTTTTAGCAAAAGAGGGTTTCCCCTCCGATTTCTATTAAAGAAACCACCACGGAACCAACATGATCAATTAAACCCTAAGCATGATCAATTAAACCGTATTATGGCTGTGCCATGGCAGATTTGAAGCTGCAAACCGGAGAAATGATATTTAGCATCCATTGTTTGCTTCGAACTAAGAACTAAATTCTAAGAGCTGAAAAGAAAGTAGAGTAACCCAGTTATGATCTATTTTTTGGTTGAGATCAAAAAGTTGAGGAGATATGAAGTACCACCTTTCTTGCGGCGCCGTGTAGGCATCGGGGGTGCGATGGCTGTCGGTGGCGTTGAAGCAGATCTGCGACGGTAGACGGGTGCATCGGGGGATAAGTCTCGTTGCGGTAGAAGAGAAGGTCGTGTGAGCGGCCCCGGCAAAGAGGACGATGGCACCGATGAAGCGAGAGGACGCGATGCAAGGCTATTGGTCCGTCGCCGTGGATGAGAAACATCCATCTCTAGCAGTGGACGACGCGGTCTTGGTAGGCACTCCGGCATGGTGGAGGACGGTGGCGATGGATGTGGTGGAGGACGGCGGCGATGGATGGGGTGGCGGACGGAGGCTGGTGTGGGGATGGGGTGTTCTAGCGCGGACGGTGTATGAATGGGAAAAGGGAGGGAGAGGTACGGGGAACCATGTTTTTGGGATGCGCCTGTCTGAAATATGGGAAAGTTACGAAATTAGCCCCCGTTTAAAATTTGGACGTCTCATCGGTTGGGGATAGGACGGTAATCTCGCATCTCGCCAATATTTGCCCAGAGCGATTTCGGGCAAGGAGAGGGTGGTTGGCGCCCATCGTTGGCGCCCACGGTGTATGATCGGGGCTGACAGGTAGGGCGGTTGTGTTTGTTTGGGGAACGTAGCAATAATTCAAAATTTTCCTACGTGTCACCAAGATCAATCTAGGAAATGCTAGCAACGAGAGAGAGGGAGTGCATCTTCATACCCTTGAAGATCGCTAAGCGGAAGCGTTACAAGAACGTGGTTGATGGAGTCGTACTCGCGGCGATTCAAATCGCGAAAGATCCGATCTAGCGCCGAACGGACAGTGCCTCTGCGTTCACCACACGTACATCCTGGGGACGTCTCCTCCTTCTTGATCCAGCAAGGGGAGAGGAGAAGTTGAGGGAGAACTCCAGCAGCACGACGGCATGGTGGCGATGGAGCTCGTGGTTCTCCAGCAAAGCTTCGCTAAGCACTACGGAGGAGGAGGAAGAGTTGGAGGAGGAGAGGGCTGCGCCAGGCAAGGGGTGCGGCTGCCCTCTCTCTCCCTCACTATATATAGGGGGAAGTGGGTGGAGGAGGCACCCTAGGGTTCCCTAGGGGAGGGGCGGCGGCCACAGGGGTAACCCTAGATGGGTTTGGGCGCCCCCACCCCTGGGAAACTTGCCCCCCAAGCCGGGAGGGGTGGCTGCCCTAGTGGAGGCGCCCCCACCTCTCCACGTTACGTGAGAGGGGTTGGGAGGGGCGCACAGCCCCTTAGTGGGCTGGTGTGCCCAATCCCCTTGGCCCATAAGGCCCCCCAACGCTTGCCGGGGCCTCCGAAACACCTTTCGGTCACGCTGGTCGTCACCCGGTACTCCCAGAACAATTCCAGACTCCAATACCCTTCGTCCAATATATAGATCTTCACCTCCGAACCACTCCGGAGTTCCTCATCACGTCCGGGATATCATCCAGGACTCCGAACAACCTTGGTAACCACATACTATTTCCCATAAGAACTCTAGCGTCACCGAACCTTAAGTGTGTAGACCCTACGGGTTCGGGAACCATGCAGACATGACCGAGACACCTCTCCGGCCAATAACCAATAGCGGGATCTGGATACCCATATTGGCTCCCACATGTTCCATGATGATCTCATCGGATGAACCACGATGTCGGGAATTCAATCCATCCCGTATACAATTCCCTTTGTCTATCGGTATGTTACTTGCCCGAGATTCGATTGTCCGTATCCCAATACCTCGTTCAATCTCATTACCAGCAAGTCTCTTTACTCGTTCCGTAACGCATGTTCCCATGGCTAACTCATTAGTCACATTGAGCTCATTATGATGATGCGTTACCGAGTGGGCCCAGAGATACCTCTCCGTCATACGGAGTGACAAATCCTAGTCTCGATTCGTGCCAACCCAACAGACACTTTCGGACATACCTGTAGTGCACCTTTATAGCCACCCAGTTACGTTGTGACGTTTGGTACACCCAAAGCATTCCTACGGTATCCGGGAGTTGCACAATCTCATGGTCTAAGGAAACGATACTTGACATTAGAAAAGCTCTTAGCAAACGAACTACACGATCTTGTGCTATGCTTAGGATTGGGTCTTGTCCATCACATCATTCGCCTAATGATGTGATCCTGTTATCAATGACATCCAATGTCCATGGTCAGGAAACCATTACCATCTATTGATCAACAAGCTAGTCAACTAGAGGCTTACTAGGGACGTGTTGTGGTCTATGTATTCACACATGTATTACGGTTTCCAGTTAATACAATTATAGCATGAACAATAGACAATTATCATGAACAAGGAAATACAATAATAACCATTTTATTATTGCCTCTAGGGCTTATTTCCAATAGTCTCCCACTTGCACTAGAGTCAATAATCTAGTTCACATCACTATGTGATTGTAATGAATCCAACACCCATGGGGTCTGTTCATATCTCGCTTGTGAGAGAGGTTATTAGTCAACGGGTCTGAACCTTTCAGATCCGTGTGTTCTTTACAAATCTCCATGTCATCTTGTAGATGCAGCTACCACGCGCTACTTGGAGCTATTCCAAATAACTGCTCTACTATACGAATCCGGTTCACTACTCAGAGTCATCCGGATTAGTGTCAAAGTTTGCATCGACGTAACCCTTTACGACGAACTCTTTTACCACCTCCATAATCGAGAAAATTCCCTAGTCCACTACTTACTAAGGATAAGTTCGACCGCTGTCATGTGATCCATTCCTGGATCACTATTGTACCCGTTGACTATGTGACACCCCAAAAATTTTGACCTTCATTTATTAATTAAAATTTTGACAAGAAATGAAAAAATTTATTTTCAGGTTTTATCTGTTAATTTCAGATAACTCTGTTCCTCTGAATTTTTGAGTTTTTCCTTCTGAGTGAAAACCTTCCAAAAATATTGTTGGACTTGTATATCTTCCCAAGACCATTTCTTTTATTAGTGGAATTATTTCTACAATTATTTTTCCTGAGCTTTATTTCTTTAAAAATGATTTGTCATAAGATTTAGAGTTCCATTTGCACTACAACCCTTTCAAATACTTCTTTAAATATTCTGCCAAACTTTGGGGATGTCATGTGATGTTTCCACATCACTTTTATGCAAAAATATCTTTTGGTCATTGGAGATTTTGAGCTCTACACCAAATTTTCAAATCTGGTCCAGTTGGTAATTTTGCACTACAACCTATTTAAATATTTCTTTAAAAATTCTTCCAAGTGTTTGGAGATGTCAGTAGATGCATATAATTCAACTTTATGCAAAAACCCATGAGTGTTCTTTGAAAAATTTGAGCAAATCACCCTCTTTTGCTCTCTGGTCCAGTTTGACTTTTTCTACTGCAACCCTAATTTATTTTGCTCTAGTGCCCATGAGCTTTTTCCTGCTTGTAGTCCTCCCTACCAAACCCTTAAGTCCAGGAGAGTGGACCCATTGGAGTATTTTTGGTTCATGCATTACAACCTTTAGTTACTATCCAGATTTGGTTTTCTCAAAAATTTGCACTAACAAGTTTTTGTTTTTGACAAACTAACCTTACCACCTTCTTTAGCATCTAAAGAGACTATGATCTGGAGTTTTTGGCCACCCCAAGAGATGCCTAGACGCCCATGACATTCTGTCGAGCACTTTGTGTGCATGGCCAAAGTTGGCATGATTTTTAGTTGGCATTGTGAGCTTGATCCTCTGACCTAACTAACTTGTCCACTAAGCTCCTAGCTAACCCTAACCCAGGCCTGTTAACTACCAGCATCATCCGAGCTCTCTGACACGCGCTAGCATTTCGTCGAGCACCTGGCGTGCATGCGCTGGGCGTGCCCAGAGCGCGCGTTTTGCACGTGCGTGCGCACGGGTCGCCGCGTCAGGCCCCTGGCCTTTGCTCACCTGCAGAGCCACGCCCGTCCTCATCCACTCACCAGCACCCTCCAGGCCGCCCCTGGAGCTCCACAGCGCCGCCGTCAGGTCGGCCGTGGCAGCTAGCGGCCGGCCACAGCAGGGCTCTGCCGCGGACGGCGCCGCCCGAGCCACCCGCGCGCGCCAGCTCGCCCCCTTGAGCAGTGGGGAGCTCGTCGGAATGCGCCGACCAGCCCCAATCACCTCCACGTCGCCCTGCAGCAACAGAACGACGGTTCGCCGTCGGTCTTATCCACGGCCGCCACGGAACCGACCTTGGCCGCCTATAAGAGGAGCCCCGAGCTCGTGCAGTCACTCAGGCAAGCTCAGGCCATCCACCTAGCGCTCCCATAGCCTGCAATCGACCAAGGAAAGCCGTCTTCCCCCTCTCCGGTCAGCTCGGCCGCCGCCACGTTCCGGTCCCGCTCGTCGCAACCAGAGCCTCCCCCGTCCGTCTGGAGCCACCGTTCAACTCCCCTGAACCTTGCGGAGCCACCCCACCTCTCAAACACGATCGGGAACCACCGTAGCTCTAGTCCCCAAAACCCCCCGAAGCCACCTCCGCCGCGGAGCTCGCCGCCGGCGACTCCCTCCACCCCCGCCAACCTAGCGACCACCGGGAGGACCGCCCTGGACTGGCGGATCCATCCCTGCCCCCGGGGCCCCGTGGGGAGCCGCCGTTCGCCGGCGTCGATCGCCGGAGCCCGCCACCACTCGGACAGAGGAGGAGGGAGGCGCGGGTGACTGGTCAAACCTGACCAGTGGGCCCCCTGGACCCACTGTCAGTGACCCCGAGCCGGCCCGCGCTGTTTAAAGTGGAGGCGTAATCCCAGAGTACGTCTCCTACGTGTTCTCTTATTCAAAACGTTTTTTCCTTTTTCTTTTTCTGTTTTATTTAAAAACAAAATTTTGACTAAACTTTGACTGGCTATAACTTTTTAAATATAAGTCCAAATGATTTGATTCTTTTTCTGTCATTGCTCAAATTTGGTCTAGTTTATTTTCATATTTATTTGAAAATTTTCCGGACAACTTTTTTGTACTGTTTTAAAATTATGTGTTAATTTAAATTTCCTCAAAATAGGATTTTGGAGAGAGAAGAAAACTTTCAAAAAGTTTTTGGGATGCACCCTGCCTCTCCACAACTTGAAGGCAAGCATTCTGAACCCGGGCATAATATATTTGTGTGTTGTTTGATATGGTTACAACACCACCTTGACATGGAGCATTCATTATTTTATGTGACGATACGATCATACGCATGAGTGCATAATGAAGATTCTTTGCTGTTAGAAATGGATATGCTTGTGATAGTAATCATCTTCGCATGCCTTTCATGCCTACCGGAAGGAAGCCGGGAAAGTCTCTGTCTTGGGTAGACACGAGCTTGTCCCTAGTTCCTCATCCAGACGAGTGTGTCCAGTATGGCATGATGAGGTATGATGAGTGGTGATTCTATCTGTTAATTGAAATATATTTGTTATGCTAATCATGCAGGAAATACTTAAACCTCCTGAGTCGACCGTAGATCGAGTCTTGTTCCAGTAACCCCCATACTTGTTTCGTACTACCACTTGTCCCTGCCGCAGGTAGGGTACGGTTTAGTAAGTTGTCAACCCCTTCCAAGCACACACCGTACAGAGAGGCCATGGTGGAAGATACCGGCTGCATCCGGTAGGCATGCCACCTGGTCCGGGGGCATGGGTGTTTCCGGTTGGAGCCGAGGGGTAGCTCCTCTAGTTTGCGCGCGTTATAAATTTTGTGATCCCATGCTAAGTCGAGGTTGTAGCCTCCCCACTTAGAGTTTTGCTTAATGGGTGTCGTGGGTGATTCCTGACACCGGTAAGTTAGGGTGGTGTGTGCGGTCAGGTGTGTTGTCAATTAAAAGACCGTAGGGGGAATTAGTCCCGATGGACTAAAGGAATCCGTTACTCGTGGGTAAAGAGTACACCCTCTGCAGAGATTAAACATCTATTCGAATAGCCGTGTCCATGGTTAAGGACTACAGTCTGGGATGGGTCAAGTTTTGGTCTTAGTGTCGGTCTTCGGAGGAAAAATTGCTAAACCAGAACATGGATCATGACTTGTGACTCATGATGATTATGATCACTATTATTATGGACTAACCATTTACATTATTTGAATTATTGAGTATCCCTGGGACGGTTCTACCTCCTGGATATTCACTGTGATTATTATTTATAAGCCCTTTATGTGGTGTCGCTCAGACGCCCGACTGTGGCATGCTTGTTATTTAAATTATTTATAAGCCCTTTATGTGGTGTCGCTCAGACGCCCGACTGTGGCATGCTTGTTATTTAAATTATTTATAAGCCCTTTATGAGGTGTCGCTCAGACGCCCGACTGTGGCATGCTTGTATTTAAATTATTTATAAGCCCTTTATGTGGTGTCTCTCAGACGCCCGACTGTGGCATGCTTGTTATTTAAATTATTTATAAGCCCTTTATGTGGTGTCGCTTAGACGCCCGACTGAGGCAGGATTTATCTTATTATCCTTTCGAGGCGTTGCTTCAGACACCCGATCGGTGCATTCTATTTCTACTCCCTTCTTGCATATTCATGTTTTATATAAACAACCTGCATGCGTGCATCATGGATTTTATTTATTTCGTGACTGACATTGTGATCATAGAATATTCAGAGCATGATTATCATTCGTTGTATTATACCCATGTTCATAATGTTTGCGAGTACATTCAAAAGTACTCACTGGCTTGTCCCTGGCTATTGTCTTCAGATTTCTTGCTTGGAGAGGAGCGTTGCGATGACAGCCCCGGAACCTAAGCAACGGTGATAGCAGCCTCGCGAAGATAGGAGTTAACCTGGTCAGCTGTTCCTGTGGGAAAGGGAGTCCCATAGATGCAGATGAACAACAAACCGCTTCCGCCATCAACCACTAGAAACCAGTTGTTGTACTCATAGGCCAGAATGGTCTTGTACTACATATTATGTACTTTGCTTGGAATTTCTGTATCAAGTTGGTGCCTCATTAGCTAACAGTAATCCTGGGGCTGGTGAGCACAAGGGCCATTTTCTGGGAAATTAATATCCCGAAAACCGGTCCTGACAAACTTGGTACCAGAGCCAGGCTGACCATTGGCTAATCCAATCTTAGCCAGGTCAATAAACCTAGGTTAACCAACCCACCAGACCTTAACCTAACCCCGGCCAAGCTTCTCGTGTAAGATAGCCACACAGTGACCCCGACACTTTTTGGCAGTTGGTGCCCAACCTATCAGCCTAGCCCGTCGATCACGCGCGAGTGACCGACACCTAGAATGTCTCATTCGCAAGCGTGCGAAGGAAGGCTCCGTCTCCTTTTTCTATAAAAAGGGCACGCTAGCCTCAACACAGCACAGCACAGCCTCTCCCCCAAACCGAGCTATAATGTCTGGACCCATTGTTCATAATGAGACCACAGCCACCAACCTTGGAGGTTTTGTGACCGTGCTCGCAAACCTCACCCGCCGTGCCTACGCTTTAGAAGAGCCCCCAGAATATGTTGTGTACCAAGGACCCATGAGCGGTGAGAGCCGTCAATTCTGGGCCACTGTACACATCTATGGAAGGGGTCTATCACGAGAACGCCCCTACAGGTTCACCGGAAGGACAACTTCCTTTGAGCCACGAGCCATCCAACTAGCTACTCGAGAAGCTATAGTTCAACTCCGGCACCTGTCGCCCAGAGTTAACTGTCACTCGTTCTACTACTACCCCAGCCGTGACGGGTATGGTATGCCACCCCAGGTTGCCAACGGAGATCACGAGACGGATCCTGCATTGTTGCATCTTGTGCGCTATGTAAGTGCACTAGAGGAACTGTTCGATCAAATCACCCTTGATCTGATCGTAGCTTGTGGAGAACTGGTTCGCCGAGCCCCGGCAAGAGGAGAAGATGAGCCCGACGCCGACAACCCAGTCGTGCTGTTCGGACAGCCGATCGAGTCCTTGAGGTCTGCCCCAGCCATCGACCAAAATGCTTTGGTGTCCCCAGAAGTGCTTCGTCGCCTTTTGGGAACACGCTCCAACGGGATTGTGGCCAATAACCCCCGCGATGGTCATCACCGCTACCCTGACCCTGCAGCCCCTCAACTCCATCCAGCTAACCCCGATGGTGAAGCCCATGGAGAAGCCTCGACGTCCGCAAGGCACACCCGCTTAGATATTAACGAGGTAGACTAAGTCACTCGAGTAGTACCGAGTCTTAGTATTTCTACGCCTCGTAATTGTGAGATCTTGTGGTGCCAAAATTAAATGCGGTCTGCTTGTGCACCCCTTTATTTTAATAGTAGCCATGCATGAGTACGTTAGCGTACAGTTGCATTTTTAAATTCCGGGCGCAGCTACCAAAAACCACCCTCGACGACACCCACAGTAATACATCACTTTTGTGGGATATGTGTATCTGTAGCATTGACCCCGACCCCATAGAGCAGAACCGACAGACTAGTTACCCTTCACCACGGTAAATAACCCAGCCCCAATGCTATATAAAAGGCCACCTCGTGACCTTGCCAAGTACCCCTCACCTTGTGCACAACACTCACAGCCATTCCTTTGCCATGCCGACCCCCAGTATTTATCTGAGAACTCCAGACGCAACCCCAGGTAGTTTTGTCAAAATATTGTGGGACTTTACCTGCAGTACCATGAGTCCTATCCATCCACCCCAGTACGAGTTTCTCAAATCGAGGATCACCCCATCCACCTCGAAATATTGGGCAGTGGTGCACATCCCTCCCGCAAACCTAAACCAACACCCAACGGAAGTCTCCTTCGTGGTGAAATCCATGCCGACTCCGCAAATGGCCATAGAAGCTGCTGCGTACGAAGCGCTTGCTCGTCTTCGATTCGCGGTACCCTATGCCAACGAACGAGGATATTATTACTTTCTGAGTCGTGCAGCACCCGGAGAAGTAGCATCTTTTCCCGGTGGACGAATCAAAAGAGACCCAGTACTGGCCAACCTTGCCCAGTATGTTATCGCTCAAGAGCGTTTGACTCAGCGGGTAATGGGTTATCTCCAGAGCCTCGCTGATTTAAATCCTCAGATTGCTATTGGCAGACCACTGAGACCCGACCAGGAGAGACGCATTGATCGGCTAGTCAACCCGCTTCCCCCGATAGAAGAGGAGTGTGCCCCAGTACCAGAGACATTTTCTCAGGACCCTGTCCATTTACCGTTTTCATTGTAGACGTCACCGCTATGTTTATTATCCCATCATTTATTTATGTGTTGCAACTTGTGCGTGGTATCCTAAATTTGTGCGACGGATCAAATATTTGGTTTCAATTATGTGAGCAGTTTTACTGCTGTTAATTTTGATTTAACTAATTTTCACTCGCGATAAATTTTGAAGTAAGATCTCTTTCCCTGAGTTGCTGCAGCGTATACCTCTTCAGGACATAGATTTTTATTCACGCAGCACCATAACAGCAGACTCACAACCACAACCACTCGACCACGTGCGCTAATTACAAATCCTCGTGCACACTTTGCACCTAACTGATCACACCCGAGCACACCACAGTCTCAGTAGGAGAGATTTGGGAGTAATCTATTCGGGTGCAAGTGACCTCCAGCACACTAACAAGCAGTTAGCACTCGATGCCCCACTTAATCCTCGTGATCACCGCCGCCGCGGAGAGCCAACACTCGAGCGGCAGCATCACGACGATCATCAAGGATCATCGCGCACAGGAGCACGGAGAACCCCAACAACGTCGCCAACCCTCCGACATCAGGACCACGTACCAGTCCGGCATCACCTCCGCCATTAGAGCCTCTTCTCGAGCTCCCGCAAATAGAAATGGAGAAGAAGGAAGGAGAAGGTGAAACCAGGCCAGGTGTGAGGAAGAAGAAAGGACCACCGCGATCATTTTATAGCTCGAGATCGGTGTACGGTGGGCGAAGTCTACCAGCACCGCTCCTCGCTCGATCGCCGGTGTTCAGAGGCGAATCCGCGAGCAGTGCCGACAGTGCACTCGCCCGCGAGGTGAGTGCATGCTGCACCGGCAGCTAGCACGCCGCGCACTACCACAGTACGGCCTAGATGCCCTACGCGCTAGACGTCGCCGGTGGAGAAAGCGCGGGAAAGCACGCGAGAGAGAGAAGGAAGAGAGGGCCAGAGGTAGAAGAAGAGACTGACAGTGGGCCCCGGGTGCACCTGTCAGCCAGAGGGAGCACTGTGCTCTCGGGTACGACCAGCGTATTTTAGTAATTTAGAATTTTATTCTAAATTTACTGTAACCAAAGTAGAGATATCTCGTTTTCCCCAACCGTGGATTTTTTCCACGCGGCGCTAGTATTCCACACTGTAGTTTTACACCACTTATTGCCCTCTCACTGTAGATGCATTTTATTGCATAAGTAGGATGATTTTTTTGGTAAGGGCAATGTTTGTTCAAAACAGCTTTTAGCAAATCTCGAGGACGAGATTTTTCTTAAGGGGGGTAGTGTTGTGACACCCCAAAAATTTTGACCTTGATTTATTAATTAAAATTTTGCCAACAAATTAAAATTTTTATTTCCAGGTTTTATCTGTTAATTTCAAATAACTCTGTTCCTCTGAATTTTTGAGTTTTTCCTTCTAAGTGAAAACCATCCAAAAATATTTTTGGACTTGTATATCTTCCCAAGACCATTTCTTTTATCAGTGGAATTATTTCTACAATTATTTTTCCTGAGCTTTATTTCTTTAAAAATGATTTGTCATAAGTTTTAGAGTTCCATTTGCACTACAACCCTTTCAAATACTTCTTTAAAAATTCCACCAAACATTGGGGATGTCATGTGATGTTTCCACATCACTTTTATGCAAAAATATTATTTGGTCATTGGAGATTTTGAGCTCTACACCAAATTTTCAAATCTGGTCCACTTGGTAATTTTGCACTACAACCTATTTAAATATTTCTTTAAAAATTCTTCCAAGTGTTTGGAGATGTAAGTAGATGCATATAATTCAACTTTATGCAAAAAAAACCATGAGTGTTCTTTGAAAAATTTGAGCAAATCACCCTCTTTTGCTCTTTGGTCCTGTTTGACTTTTTCTACTGCAACCCTAATTTATTTTGCTCTAGTGCCCATGAGCTTTTTCCTGCTTGTAGTCCTCCCTACCAAACCCTTAAGTCAAGGAGAGTGGACCCATTGGAGTATTTTTGGTTCATGCATTACAACCTTTAGTTACTGTCCAGATTTGGTTTTCTCAAAAACTTGCACTAACAAGTTTTTGTTTTTGACAAACTAACCTTACCACCTTCTTTAGCATCTAAAGAGACTATGATCTGGAGTTTTTGGCCACCCCAAGAGATGCCTAGATGTCCATGACATTCTGTCGAGCACTTTGTGTGCATGGCCAAAGTTGGCATGATTTTTAGTTGGCATTGTGAGCTTGATCCTCTGACCTAACTAACTTGTCCACTAAGCTCCTAGCTAACCCTAACCCCGGCCTGTTAACTACCAGCATCATCCGAGCTCTCTAACACGCGCTGACATTTCGTCAAGCACCTGGCGTGCATGCGCTGGGCGTGCCCAGAGCGCGCGTTTTGCACGTGCGTGCGCACGGGTCGCCGCGTCAGGCCCTTGGCCTTTGCTCACCTGCAGAGCCACGCCCGTCCTCATCCACTCACCAGCACCCTCCTGGCCGCCCCTGGAGCTCCACAGCGCCGCCGTCAGGTCGGCCGTGGCAGCTAGCGGCCGGCCACAGCAGGGCTCTGCCGCGGACGGCGCCGCCCGAGCCACCCGCGCGCGCCAGCTCGCCCCCTTGAGCAGTGGGGAGCTCGTTGGAATGCGCCGACCAGCCCCAATCACCTCCACGTCACCCTGCAGCAACAGAACGACGGTTCGCCATCGGTCTTATCCACGGCCGCCGTGGAACCGACCTTGGCCGCCTATAAGAGGAGCCCCGAGTTCATCCAGTCACTCAGGCAAGCTCGGGCCATCCACCTAGCGCTCCCATAGCCTGCAATCGACCAAGGAAAGCCATCTTCCCCCTCTCCGGTCAGCTCGGCCGCCGCCACGTTCCGGTCCCACTCGTTGCAACCAGAGCCTCCCCCGTCCGTCTGGAGCCACCGTTCAACTCCCCTGAACCTTGCGGAGCCACCCCACCTCTCAAACATGATCGGGAACCACCGTAGCTCTAGTCCCCAAAACCCCCCGAAGCCACCTCCGCCGCGGAGCTCGCCGCCGGTGACTCCCTCCACCCCCGCCAACCTAGCGACCACCGGGAGGACCGCCCTGGACTGGCGGATCCATCCCTGCCCCCGGGGCCCCGTGGGGAGCCGCCGTTCGCCGGCGTCGATCGCCGGAGCCCGCCACCACTCGGACAGAGGAGGAGGGAGGCGCGGGCGACTGGTCAAACCTGACCAGTGGTCCCCCTGGACCCATTGTCAGTGACCCCGAGCCGGCCCGCGCTGTTTAAAGTGGAGGCGTAATCCCAGAGTATGTCTCCTACGTGTTCTCTTATTCGAAACGTTTTTTTCCTTTTTCTTTTTCTGTTTTATTTAAAAACAAAATTTTGACTAAACTTTGACTGGCTATAACTTTTTAAATATAAGTCCAAATGATTTGATTCTTTTTCTGTCATTGCTCAAATTTGGTCTAGTTTATTTTCATATTTATTTGAAAATTTTCCAGACAACTTTTTTGTACTGTTTTAAAATTATGTGTTAATTTAAATTTCCTCAAAATAGGATTTTGGAGAGAGAAGAAAACTTTCAAAAAGTTTTTGGGATGCACCCTGCCTCTCCACAACTTGAAGGCAAGCATTCTGAACCCGGGCATAATATATTTGTGTGTTGTTTGATACGGTTACAACACCACCTTGACATGGAGCATTCATTATTTTATGTGACGATTCGATCATACGCATGAGTGCATAATGAAAATTCTTTGCTGTTAGAAATGGATATGCTTGTGATAGTAATCATCTTCGTATGCCTTTCATGCCTACCGGAAGGAAGCCGGGAAAGTCTCTGTCTTGGGTAGACACGAGCTTGTCCCTAGTTCCTTGTCGAGACGAGTGTGTCCGGTATGGCATGATGAGGTATGATGAGTGGTGATTCTATCTGTTAATTGAAATATATTTGTTATGCTAATCATGCAGGAAATACTTAAACCTCCTGAGTCGACCGTAGATCGAGTCTTGTTCCAGTAACCCCCATACTTGTTTCGTACTACCACTAGTCCCTGCCGCAGGTAGGGTACGGTTCAGTAAGTTGTCAACCCCTTCCAAGCACACACCGTACAGAGAGGCCATGGTGGAAGATACCGGCTGCATCCGGTACGCATGCCACCTGGTCCGGGGGCATGGGTGTTTCCGGTTGGAGCCGAGGGGGTAGCTCCCCTAGTTTGCGCGCGTTATAAATTTTGTGATCCCATGCTAAGTCGAGGTTGTAGCCTCCCCACTTAGAGTTTTGCTTAATGGGTTTCGTGGGTGATTCCAGATACCTGCAAGTTAGGCTGGTGTGTGCGGTCAGGTGTGTTGTCAAATAAAAGACCGTAGGCGGAATTAGTCCCGATGGACTAAAGAAATCCGTTACTCGTGGGTAAAGAGTACACCCTCTGCAGAGATTAAACATCTATTCGAATAGCCGTGTCCATGGTTAAGGACTACAGTCTGGGATGGGTCAAGTGTCGATCTTAGTGTCGGTCTTAGTGTCGGTCTTCGGAGGAAAAATTGCTAAACCAGAACATGGATCATGACTTGTGACTCATGATGATTATGATCACTATTATTATGGACTAACCATTTACATTATTTGAATTAGTGAGTATCCCTGGGACGGTTCTACCTCCTGGATATTCACTGTGATTATTATTTATAAGCCCTTTATGTGGTGTCGCTCAGACGCCCGACTATGGCATGCTTGTTATTTAAATTATTTATAAGCCCTTTACGCGGTGTCGCTCAGACGCCCGACTGTGGCATGCTTGTTAGTTAAATTATTTATAAGCCCTTTATGTGGTGTCGCTCAGACGCCCGACTGTGGCATGCTTGTTATTTAAATTATTTATAAGCCCTTTATGTGGTGTCGCTCAGACGCCCGACTGAGGCAGGATTTATCTTATTATCCTTTCGAGGCGTCGCTTCAGACACCCGATCGGTGCATTCTATTTCTACTCCCTTCTTGCATATTCATGTTTTATATAAACAACCTGCATGCGTGCATCATGGATTTTATTTATTTCGTGACTGACATTGTGATCATAGAATATTCAGAGCATGATTATCATTCGTTGTATTATACCCGTGTTCATAATGTTTGCGAGTACATTCAAAAGTACTCACTGGCTTGTCCCTGGCTATTGTCTTGGCCAGATTTCTTGCTTGGAGAGGAGCGTTGCGATGACAGCCCCGAAACCTAAGCAACGGTGATAGCAGCCTCGCGAAGATAGGAGTTAACCTGGTCAGCTGTTCCTGTGGGAAATGGAGTCCCATAGACGCAGATGAACAACAAACCGCTGCCGCCATCAACCACTAGAAACCAGTTGTTGTACTCATAGGCCAGAATGGTCTTGTACTACATATTATGTACTTTGCTTGGAATTTCTGTATCAAGTTGGTGCCTCATTAGCTAACAGTAATCCTGGGGCTGGTGAGCACAAGGGCCATTTTCTGGGAAATTAATATCCCGAAAACCGGTCCTGACAGGTTGACTCATGGCAAGGCACGCTTCAGGTGCGGTACACATCATAGCATACTGTAGAGCCTACGTCTAAAGCATAGGGGACGACCTTCGTCCTTTTTCTCTCTTCTGTCGTGGTCATGTTTTGAGTCTTACTCAATACTCACACCTTGTAACACAGCCAAGAATTCCTTCTTTGCTGATCGATTTTGAACTCCTTCAAAATCTTGTCACGGTATGTATTCATTTGAAAGTACTATTAAGCGTTTTTGATCTATCCTTATAGATCTTGATGCTCAATGTTCAAGTAGCTTAATCCAGGTTTTCCATTGAAATACACTTTTCAAATATCCCTGTATGCTTTCCAGAAATTCTACATCATTTCTGATCAACAATATGTTAACAACATATACTCATCAAAAATTCTATAGTGCTCCCACTCACTTCTTTGGAAATACAAGTTTCTCATAAAGTTTGTAAAAACCCAAAATCTTTGATCATCTCATCAAAGCGTACGTTCCATCTCCGAGATGCTTACTCCAGTCCTTAGAAGGATTATTGGAGCTTTGCATACTTGTTAGCATATTTCAGGATTGACAAAACCTTCTGGTTGTATCACATACAACCTTTCCTCAAGAAAATCGTCGTGGAAACAATGTTTTGACATCCTATCTGCAAGATTTCACAAATAATGCAGTAACTGCTAATATAATTCCAACATACTCTTAGCATCGCTACGAGTGTGAAAGTCTCATCGCAGTCAACTCCTTGAACTTGTCGGAAAACATCTTAACGACAAGTCGAGCTTTCTTAATGATGACACTTACCATCATTGTCCGTCTTCCTTTTAAAATCCATCTGCACCCAACAGCCTTACGACCATCAAGTAGTTCTTCCAAAGTCTATACTTTGGTTTTATACCTGGATCCTCTCCCGGATTTTATGGCCTCGAGCCATTCATCGGAATCTGGGCCCACATCATTTCTCCATAGCTCGTAGGTTCATTGTTGTGTAGCAACATGACTTGCAAGACATGATTACGTACCACTCTGAAGTAGTATGCATTCTTGTCGTCCTACGAGGTTTGGTAGTGACTTGATCCAAAGTTTCATGATCACTATCATAAGCTTCCACTTCAATTGGTGTAGGTGCCACATGAACAACTTCTTGTGCCCTGCTACACACTAGTTGAAGTGACGGTTCAATAACCTCATCAAGTCTCCACCATCCTCCCACTCAATTCTTTCGAGAGAAACTTTTCCTCGAGAAAGGATCCGTTTCTAGAAACAATCACTTTTGCTTCTAGATCTAAAATAGGAGGTATACCCAACTGTTTTGGCTATTCTATGAAGATGCATTTATCCGCTTTGGATTCGAGCTTATCAGCCTGAAACTTTTTCACATACGCGTCACAGCCCCAAACTTTTAAGAAACGACAGCTTAGGTTTCTCTAAACCATAGTTCATACGGTGTCGTCTGAACGGAATTGCGTGGTGCCCTATTTAAAGTGAATGTGGTTGTCTCTAATGCCTATCCCATAAACGATAGCGGTAATTCGATAAGAGACATCATGGTATGCACTATATCCAATAGGGTGCAGTTATGATGTTCGGACACACCATCACACTATGGTGTTCCAGGCGGTATTAGTTGTGAAACAATTTCCACAATGTCGTAATTGTGTGCCAAACTCCTAACTCAGATATTCATCGCTATGATCATATCATAGACATTTTATCCTCTTGTCACGACGATCTTCAACTTCACTCTGAAATTACTTGAACCTTTCAATAATTCAGACTTGTGCTTCATCAAGTAAATATACAACATCTACTCAAATCATCTGTGAAGTAAGAACATAACGATATCCACTGCGTGCCTCAGCACTCATTGGACTGCACACATCAAAATGTATTACTTCCAACAAGTTGCTTTCTTGTTCCATCTTACTGAAAACGAGGCCTTTCAGTCATCTTGCCCATGTGTTATGATTTGCATGTCTCAAGTGATTCAAAATCAAGTGAGTCCAAACGATCCATCTGTATGGAGTTTCTTCATGCATATCTACCAATAGACATGGTTCGCATGTCTCAATCTTTTCAAAACCGAGTGAGTCCAAAGATCCATCAACATGGAGCTTCTTCATGCGTTTTATACCAATATGACTCAAGTGGCAGTGCCACAAGTATGTGGTACTATCTTATATCTTTTGGCATGAACATGTGTATCACTACGATCGAGATTCAATAAACCATTCATTTTAGGTGCAAGACCATTGAAGGTATTATTCAAATAGACAGAGTAACCATTATTCTCCTTAAATGAATAACCGTATTGCGATAAACATAATCCAATCATGTCGATGCTCAACGCAAACACCAAATAACAATTATTTGGGTTTAACACCAATCTCGATGGTAGAGGGAGCATGCAATGCTTGATCACATCAACCTTGGAAACACTTCCAACACATATCGTCATCTCACCTTTAGCTAGTCTCAGTTTATTCCGTAGCCTTTTATTTCGAGTTACCAACACTTAGCAACCGAACCGGTATCTAATACCCAGGTGCTACTAGGAGTACTAGTAAAGTACACATTAATATAATGTATATCCAATATACTTCTGTCGACCTTGCCTGCCTTCTCATCTACCAAGTATCTATGGTATTTCTGCTTCAGTGACCATTCCCCTCATTACAGAAGCACTTAGTCTCGGGTTTGGGTTCAACCTTGGGTTTCTTCACTAGAGCAGCAACTGATTTGCCGTTTCATGAAGTATCCCTTCTTTCCCTTGCCCTTCTTGAAACTAGTGGTTTTACTAACCATCAACAATTGATGCTCCTATTTGATTTCTACTTTCGCGGTGTCAAACATCGCGAATTGCTCAAGGATCATCATGTCTATCCCTGATATGTTATAGTTCATCACGAAGCTCTAATAGCTTGGTGGCAGTGACTATGGAGAACCATCACTATCGCATCTGGAAGATTAACTCCCACTCGATTCAAGCGATTGTAGTACTCAGACAATCTGAGCACATGCTCAATGATTGAGCTTTTCTCCCTTCGTTTGCAGGCTTAAGAAATTTGTCAGAGGTCTCATACCTCTTGACGTGGGCACTAGTTTGAAATCCCAATTTCACTCTTTGGAACATCTCATATGTTCTGCGACGTTTCAAAACGTCTTTGGCGCCTCAATTCTAAACCGTTAGCATTACGCACTGAACTATCACGTAGTCATCAAAACATGTATGTCAGATGTTTGCAACACCCACAGCCGACGCTCGAGGTTCAGCACACCGAGCGGTGCATTAAGGACATAAGCCTTCTGCGCAGCAATGAGGACAATCCTCAGTTTACGGACCCAGTCCACATAATTTCTACTATCAACTTTCAACTAAATTTTCTCTAGGAACATATCTTAAACAGTAGAACCAAAGCGTAAGCTATGACATAATTTGCAAAGACCTTTTGACTATGTTCATGATAATTAAGTTCATCTAATCAAATTATTTAATGAACTCCCACTTAGATAGACATCCCTCTAGTCATCTAAGTGATACATGATCCGAGTCAACTAGGCCGTGTCCGATCATCACGTGAGACGGACTAGTCATCATAGGTGAATATCTTCATGTTGATCGTATCTACTATACGACTCATGTTCGACCTTTCAGTCTCTTGTGTTCCGAGGCCATGTCTGTACATGCTAGGCTCGTCAAGTCAACCTAAGTGTTTCGCATGTGTAAATCTGGCTTACACCCGTTGTATGCGAACGTTAGAATCTATCACACCCGATCATCACGTGGTGCTTCGAAACAACGAACCTTCGCAACGGTGCACAGTTAGGGGGAACACATCTCTTGAAATTTTAGTGAGGGATCATCTTATTTATGCTAGCGTCGTTCTAAGCAAATAAGATGTAAACATGACAAACATCACATGCAAATCATAAAGTGACATGATATGGCCAGTATAATCTTGCGCCTTTTGATCTCCATCTTCGAGGCGCGGCATGTCACGACCGGTTTTTCAATAAAATAATTATTGAGAGACCAATCCCTTTTACCGACCAGTAAGGAAGAATTCATTCTCACTGGTAGACAATATCTTGGTCACAGAAGAAAAATACCAGGAGTACTAAATATAATACAAGGTTGAGCGGAGACTGCCCAACAATTTATTACAAGCACGCCGATAAAACAAGACGGCGGATAGGGTGGCATACTACTAACTCACGATAATGACGGTGGTGGAAATATCACTGCGAAGCGAGTGATATGACTCCTGAAGACTACAGCTCTTCGAGCGTCGGAGTGAGGCTCGAGGAGACTTATTGCGGGTGGCGGAAGCGTATATAATACAAGTGACCAATATCCGGGATCGCACAGGACTGACTGGGACTCCTCTAGGCGTCGGACGCGCTATCAAACTCTTCATCCAAGAGATCGCCTTCGTCAACATCTGGCCAAATCAACAAGCCAGGTGAGTACTATGAAAGTACTCGCAAGACAGTTCGGACATAAGATATAAGAAATGTAAACATGAAGCATATGAACAATTTATCCAGTGCGCTCAGACATAGAGATAATAAATACTGGGTGCCAAGCGAGGGTCTGAATGACGCCTCGAGCGGAAACTGCAGAATAGTAATGCTGGTGCCAAACGAGGGTCTGAATGACTCCTCGAGAGGAAACTGCAAGAATAATAATGCTGGTGCCAAACGAGGGTCTGAATGACTCCTCGAGAGGAAACTGCGAGAATAATAATAATGCCACAGTCGGACGTTTGAGCGACGTCACATAAAGGGCTTATAACAGAAAATAAAAGACGAACATGCCACAGTCGGACGTCTGAGCGACATCACCTAGAGGGCTTATATTGTAGCTCAATAATACAATAGTTCGGGAACATAAATTATCACAACTACGAGACAAATATAACGTTAGTCCATCCACAGGAATAATAATTTAACTGGATTTACCACTTGAGCTTGTTCACCGGGGACAAGTTTTTCACGCGGATAGATATAGATATACTGATTACACTACTTGATCATGGATACGATGACTTGGGAGGAATTGACTCTACAGAGTTTGTACTTAACCACAGCCAACGGATTTTAGTAGTCACAGGGACTAGTTCCGTTTACGGTGTTTTGGAAGAAACACGTCTAACCAGTACACACCCAATTCAACCTTCCGAAGCCAGGGATCACCCTCGGCAACGTTCAAGAAAAACCTTGAGACGGGGAGGCTACAACCTCGCGTAGCATGGGATCAAATTTCTATACGCGCGCTCTAAGGGGGTGCCCCCCTCTCGGTCCCAACCGGAAACACCCATGCCCCCTGACCGGATGACTGGCTTTAATCCTGGGCCAAGGTACCATCATCCCGGCCCCTCTGTTTGGTGTGTACACGGAAAGAGGTTACCAACTTACTAAACCGCATCCTGGCAAATGAAACATGTGGTAGCACGGAAGGGGGAAAGAACGATAACGTGACTCCATCCACGTTAGCGTCAGAAATAGTCGGATGACGCAAGGCTGGTATGCTACAACAGTACCACCTTGCTGCCCTTCATGTCACCACATGGTTAGGCCATCTCTCATCAGAGATCATCGCAACTATGAAACATGCGGGGGAAAAGAACGATAACGTGACTCCGTCCACGTTAACGTCGGAGAAAGTCGGATGACGCAAGGCTGGTATGCTACAACAGTACCACCTTGCTGCCCTTCATGTCACCACATGGTTTGGCCATCTCTCATCAGAGATCATCGCAACTTTGGAACATGCGGGTAGTTGCCTTACAAGCAACGAGGTATTTACCGACACTCATATGCCACGCACAAAACTTTCAAGCAAAAATGCAAACACCTGTCATATCAAATGTTCAAAACATGCTTGCCTGGTTCGGAGAAGTCGGAGTCTAGCTCGGCGAAGTTCGCGGCTCCGTCACCTCTTCCGGAACCTACGGCAATCACGAAAAACGGGTACTAATGTGAAAACCAATGGGTGCACAGAAACTTCTCCAAATATTTTTCAAATAAATCCCATAAAAAACTAGACAAAATTTGAAGATTGTCAGAAAAAGAATCACTCAAAAATCCCTTTTTATTAAAAAGTTATAAAGGTTTCTGTCCAGGGACTTATCTGTAATGAAACAGAAAAGTTCCAGGGTTTTAACTGAGAAAACAGAAAATGGTTCGATTGGAAATGCGCAAGCTCAAGAGGGAAAGCGTATTTGCCCGAAGGCGCCAACAGAAAACGGTTCGAGGGAGAATATAACAGAGGCTGACATGCGGGGTCCACATGTCAGGTTTCAAAAGCTCGCCGGCGCCCGAAGATTGCGGTGGACGCCGGCGTCGAAGCACGGCGAGTTAGGAGGATCGGAGGGTACCAAGAGCTTCAGCGTGTTCTTCCGCGTCGGTGGGTGGTGGACTCGACCAACGGGGAGCACCACGTCGACGGCGACACTATCTCCGGCGGACGGCGACTCGGGTGATGGTGGGGAACTCCGGTGGAGGGCTGCAAAGTTTGAATTGAAGCGCGGGTCAGAGGGAGGGTTGCATAGTGAAGCTACTGGCAAGAGAAGGGAGGCGGAGGTGCACACACGGGGGCGAATCGAGCCGGATCCCGTGGCGGGTCGCGGCGGCCGGAGTCGAGGAAGGAGACCTCCTCGGGGCTCTTCCAGTGGCTAGGCGTGCTCTAGGTGGAGTGCAGGGATGGTGGGTGCTCGAGTTGAAGCTCGGGGCCTCTATTTATAGGCGGATCGACGGGGTGGCCGTGAACGGAGAAGCTCCGGCGAGCGATTACGGCGACGCAGTGGATTGGCAGGAGGTTTGAGTGGCCAGGCAGCATCAGTGGAGGTTACTGGTGTCATTCCACAGCTAAACGGAGTTGGTCTTGGCGTAATGGCGTCGGTCCACGGTGAGATGGCCGCACGGGCTCGACGGCGGCAGAGAGCGCGCTCCGCACCCTGCGGTTCACGACGAGAGCGGCAGCGCGTTCGGGGGAGTGGAAGGCCACGCGGCGAGCTCCGATGGTTAGGGCGGCGCTGGGCGGCGCCGTCAGCGCCGTGCCTCCCGCTGGCGGCCGCAAAGCCGCCGCTGGCGTCGGTCACGGGGCGGCGCACCTTCTGCTGCTCGTCGCCGACGTCCGCAAGGTGCCAGGCGTTCGTGCGGTGCAGGAACAAGGGGAGGGGACGAGGAGCAAGGCGACATAGTGGCACTGGTGAGATCGATGTCGGGTTCTGAAGAAAACGACAGTGCACTGCAATGTTCTCTGAACTTAACTGAAACTTGACATTGACAATGCACTGCAGGTGTTCGACAGAAAGATTTGGCTATGAGATAAATTTTTCTGGGGCTGTAACTTGGTGAGGTGACCACTCAATGCACCCAGAGGCTGCCTGATTTTACTTGGAATTTTTGGAGTAGGATTTGAATGAATTTCACCAAATTTGACAAATCTGGTCCAAACTTGCAGCAAGTGTAGTTTGAAAAATTTGAACTGAAGACCAGTGGATCGTCATGGATCTTGGTTGAGGGTTCAAAGGACTAGGGAGGAGAGTTGGTTTGGGGGCAAAAATCAAAACAGAAAGTAGAGTTCCTTTGTAAATCACCAATGGATAGAATAGGAGACATAAATTTATTTGAACAAGATTTAAATGAAAAATGAACATAGGGGAGGTTCAACTTGCTGGATTAGATGCCAAACATGATCCAAAGATGAGGGGAGGGTTAGGAGAGAGTATTTGCACTAAGGCCATGGCAAGAGGGAAATGTTGAAAGTGGTAAAGGATTATTCCAAAAGCCATAGTGCAAATTTCAAAGAGATTTTCAAAAGGCATTTTCCCAAGTGAAAAGCATTTTGTCTTGAGTCCAAATAAAAGGCAAGAACCTCCAAGACCAAAGACAGATCTTGGGTGAATCCAAATAAAATTTTTGCCATAAAAAAATATTTGAAAGGGAGAGTTCTTTTGAAGAAAAATTTAAATCACCTCCCTCAAGTCAAATAAAGTCTTTTGAAAAATCCAATTAAAAACTTGGGTGTCACACGGCATGATCACCTTCATCACCGGCATGACACCATGATCTCCATCATCGTGTCTTCATGAAGTTGTCTCGCCAACTATTACTTCTACTACTATGGCTAACGGTTAGCAATAAAGTAAAGTAATTACATGGCGTTTTTCATTGACACGCAGGTCATACAATAAATTAAGACAACTCCTATGGCTCCTGCCGGTTGTCATACTCATCGACATACAAGTCGTGATTCCTATTACAAGAACATGATCAGTCTCATACATCACATATATATAATTCATCACATCCTTTTGGCCATATCACATCACATAGCATACCCTGCAAAAGCAAGTTAGACGTCCTCTAATTGTTGTTGCATGTTTTACGTGGCTGCTATGGGTTTCTAGCAAGAACGTTTCTTACCTACGCAAAAGCCACAACGGTGATATGCCAATTGCTATTTACCCTTCATAAGGACCCTCTTCATCGAATCCGATCCGACTAAAGTGGGAGAGACAGACACCCGCTAGCCACCTTATGCATCAAGTGCATGTCAGTCGGTGGAACCTGTCTCACGTAAGTGTACGTGTAAGGTTGGTCCGGGCCGCTTCATCCCACAATGCCGCCGAATAAAGATAAGACTAGTAACGGCAAGCAAATTGAACAAATCATCGCCCACAACTACTTTGTGTTCTACTCGTGCATAGAATCTACGCATAGACCTAGCTCATGATGCCACTGTTTGGGGAACGTATCAATAATTCAAAATTTTCCTACGTGTCACCGAGATCAATCTAGGAGATGCTAGCAACGAGAGAGAGGGAGTGCATCTTCATACCCTTGAAGATCGCTAAGCGGAAGCGTTACAAGAACGCGGTTGATGGAGTCGTACTCGCGGCGATTCAAATCGCGGAAGATCCGATCTAGCGCCGAACGGACGGCGCCTCTGCGTTCAACACACGTACAGCCCGGGGACGTCTCCTCCTTCTTGATCCAGCAAGGGGAGAGGAGAAGTCGAGGGAGAACTCCAGCAGCACGACGGCGTGGTGGCGATGGAGCTCGTGGTTCTCCGGCGGAGCTTCGCTAAGCACTACGGAGGAGGAGGAAGAGTTGGAGGAGGAGAGGGCTGCGCCAGGCAAGGGGTGCGGCTGCCCTCTCTCTCCCTCACTATATATAGGGGGAAGGGGGGTGGAGGAGGCGCCCTAGGGTTCCCTAGGGGAGGGGCGGCGGCCACAGGGGAAACCCTAGATGGGTTTGGGCGTCCCCACCCCTGGGAAACTTGCCCCCAAGCCGGGAGGGGTGGCTGCCCTAGGGGAGGCGCTCCCACCTCTCCACGTTATGTGAGAGGGGTTGGGAGGGGCGCACAGCCCCTTAGTGGGCTGGTGTGCCCCCTCCCCTTGGTCCATAAGGCCCCCCAACGCTTGACGGGGCCTCCGAAACACCTTTCGGTCACGCTGGTCGTCACCCGGTACTCCTAGAACAATTCCTGCCTCCAATACCCTTCGTCCAATATATCGATCTTCACCTTCGGACCACTCTGGAGTTCCTCATCACGTCCAGGATCTCATCCGGGACTCCGAACAACCTTCGGTAACCACATACTATTTCCCATAACAACTCTAGCGTCACCGAACCTTAAGTGTGTAGACCCTACGGGTTCGGCAACCATGCAGACATGACCGAGACACCTCTCCGGCCAATAACCAATAGCGGGATCTGGATACCCATATTGGCTTCCACATGTTCCACGATGATCTCATCGGATGAACCACGATGTCGGGGATTCAATTAATCCCGTATACAATTCCCTTTGTCTATCGGTATGTTACTTGCCCGAGATTCGATCGTCCGTATCCCAATACCTCGTTCAATCTCGTTACCGGCAAGTCTCTTTACTCGTTCCATAACGCATGATCCTGTGGCTAACTCATTAGTCACATTGAGCTCATTATGATGATGCGTTACCGAGTGGGCCTAGAGATACCTCTCCGTCATATGGAGTGACAAATCCCAGTCTCGATTCGTGCCAACCCAACAGACACTTCTGGAGATACCTGTAGTGCACCTTTATAGCCACCCAGTTACGTTGTGACGTTTGGTACACCCAAAGCATTCCTACGGTATCCGGGAGTTGCACAATCTCATGGTCTAAGGAAACGATACTTGACATTAGAAAAGCTCTTAGCAAACGAACTACACGATCTTGTGCTATGCTTAGGATTGGGTCTTGTCCATCACATCATTCTCCTAATGATGTGATCCCCTTATCAATGACATCCAATGTCCATGGTCAGGAAACCATAGCCATCTATTGATCAACGAGCTAGTCAACTAGAGGCTTACTAGGGACATGTTGTGGTCTATGTATTTGCACATGTGCTATGGTTTCCTGTTAATACAGCTATAGCATGAACAATAGACAATTATCATGAACAAGGAAATACAATAATAACCAATTTATTATTGCCTCTAGGGCATATTTCCAACAGTGTCACGTCTGAGTGAGGTTACAAACCTGCCCCTATTGAAAATATTTGCCTACATCGATTTCGGCCGAGTCGAGTTTGTTCTGCCGCCCACCATGTATGAATGGGGAATGGAGGGAGAAACAGAGGTCTTTCGGACGAGCTTGAATCAAATGAGTTTCGCCGCCCATGTTTGACGCCCACCGTGTCGGAATGGGCTCAGAGGCGGTCGTGTCACGTCTAATTGAAGTTACTAATCTACCCCTATTTAGAGCAGTGGAAATCGGGCCGATGGATTGTCCGTGTAATGGGTAGACAGTAATTTCCATCTCCCAAAGACTTGGCTTCGGGCAGCTGACGTGGGAGTGGACATTTTGCTGCTTCTTTCGAATTTTGGGACAATAAGCATCCACGTTTACCCTAGCAACTAAATTCGAATCCATTTTGTATTCCTATACGAATCTTTATAAATCATTCTATGTGTTTTTATATATCTTCAAAAGGATGACAAAGATGTATTCCACTGTCATATATGAATATTGTTTACAAATGCCGATACTCAAATTCAGAAACTAGAATCTAGTTTAAGGTGAATTCGAATATTTGGAACACTTCATGTCCAACTCAAATGTCACACGCAGCATAATGTGTACTCCCATTTAGATATGTACACAAGCGATGTATCAAGATTCAAAAACCGAGTCGATCAACCAAGAATGTACAGAACTAACAGACATATAAACACTTATAGAGTATATGCATCAATAATATCAACTAACATACATAAGCCAGGTCGTTGTACTTTCTTTTGGCTACAACAACATCCTTTTTTTAGCCAGCATCTTGGCCCTTTCCAATGCGTTCCACTTATGGTCCATCTATACTACTACTATTGCTGAATGCACATTCAGCCCGATTAGCATATTTGTAGGTCTGGCTCAGCAATCCAAATGAAATGTCTCCGAGTCTTATCAATTGATACAGACTTGTGCTCAAATAAAATTACAAACCAAAAAACAAAAAAACACAATTATTACATGATCTCTAAAACAAATGGTTTGATTGATTACATGAACAGACAACACAAAGGTTATTCAACTATGGAAAGAACATTTCACCTATGATTTACCAAGTAGGAATTTAATTTCCTTTTTTCCTTCAGGACCTTAACAATCTGGTCAGTCTCAGCTTGCTTCGTTTTGAAATCCACCAAATATTTAATGGTTGTCTTGAGTACTGCTTGTGATTGTGTTGTTTGCTTCCTCAACATGTCAACTTCATCTCTAAGTGCAGAAGCAGAATCTCTTTCTACCACTAGTTTAGCCTCTAGAGCATCAGCAGTTGGCAATTCATAATGCATGATTGGGCCGGTGCCACTGCTGTGGGATGATGCAACGTCCATGGGGACCTCGCTCTTTGATCTTGGGCTAACCTGTTTTGCCATTAAAGTTCCGATTGGATTCAGAAAAGTTGAAGTTAGCAAAACATCTCAACTGGGAGTTAGAACAGCAAACCAGTTAAACAAACAAGGAATTAAAGAGTTTCAATTGGATGCTGAAAAGTTGTTATTAACATCATTGTAACCCGTTGTTGCAGCAGCAAAGCAGTTAAACAAACAAGTAGATATTTAAGTTAAGGCAAACAGATAATTCTTAACAGTAAGTATCAAACACATAGATAGGCGCAGTCTACAATATGATTAACAGGCTGTGCCATTATGTAATTAGTAGCAAACTAAATTAAGCCAAGCAATGTAATTGAACAATTTTGCAATAAGTGGCTAACTAAAATTCCGAGAAGCAGGTAACAGAACTTATGCTAGTTCTTTGTACAGGCACACTGCAACTTCTTTTTCGCTTACAAGGTTGTACGAAGGAGTCCATGGCATCCATTGCTTGGATATGCAGTCCCAATACTTCTTTCTTCCCACACTGCATGGGTAAGTCGAATGGTTAATCTGGTAAGATGGTGCGTCCTTGGTATGTTATATGAGGACGTGTAGTCAGACTAGTTGTAGCCAAACACATCACACTGGCTTTTACCGTATATTTCATGTGATTACTTTTGGAATATCGAGATGTAAGCAATCTACAATAGGATGAAAAGACTGGCATCCTGAACATTATTGGCGTACTCAGTTCATAGAAACAAGCAATTCAACAATTCTGTGGGTAAATCAAAAGCGCCACTGGAATATTTTTCACTATCCAATCATACACACAAAAAGGGGCGACGCCACCATAGGGGCTGGTATGGGCGGCCGCCTCAGGTGGCTGGAAAGTGTGCACCTAGTTTGAGTCGTCCAGGTTGGCCCACGCTAGTTTTATTCGTCCCAACGCACGAGCAGACAATGTAAAAAATGAAGAAAAATGTTTCAATTTGGATGGGCCAATAACATAAGTGCAAGGCAGGCCCTGTAGCAGGCTCGCGGCCCAAACGAGCGCCTCCCATATCGATCGACAACAGGAAAAATCCCAATTCATTCGCTCCAGCCTCCAGTCTGGTTCGCTCCTAACCTAGCCGCAGCTGGACAGACCGACACAGCAATTCCTCGCGCCCTCGTTGGAGGGCGGTCGCCGGGCTTCAAGCGAACGGAAGAACAAGAAGATGATGATCCAACCCTGGGTGTAGCCTGCGTGGGAGGCAGCGGCGGCAGCACGGGCATGGCATCGAGCTTGCGCAAACAGACAGTCGCAGCTTGCAAGAGTAGCATGCACAACGAGCAGGTACATCACATCCCTGATTATATCTAATTCAACTCTTCAATTTCTGGCCAATAGTTAAACCTGACGGTGTTGTAAAACTGCTTGTATGTAGGGAATCTATGAGAAAATGAAACCAATTTCTACTTATTTTATAACTCCCCCAATCAATACTGAACTGACTGAATCTGATGTATCTAATCAAGTTTCCGGTGCAAACATACAAGCTCATGTTGTTCTTGAGCCTGAAGTGTCTAATGAACAGACTGCTAATGAAGGATTTGATGCAAACATTTTACATGCTCCTGGTGATGAACATATAGTGTCTAATGAGGGATCTAATGCAAGCATTTTGCAAGCTCATTGAAGGATTTAGTGTCTAATGATGATCTACTTTGTTGAGAGAGACAAACATTTGCAGGCATTGATGACAAGCAAATTATAGTGCATTTTCATAGCTTGAGGAAACGTCGAGGCCATCTACCAGAAAGTCCCCGTATCATGACAACATAGCTTTAATACTTTTCTATTCTGTTGTTTGAAACTATTGCCATACTTGTGCAGGATAGATATATTGATATGCAGTTTGCGCACTGGTTATACATGCAATTACACTTCGATATTTTCAGCCAGAGAACGAATAATTCAAGCAGGTACAGACCATGTTTGTAGTCCTTTTACACCATGTTGCATTTTGTGTTTTTTGGTGCTTGCATCATTTAGTGTTTATAATCTGAACTACTTTGGATCATTAGCTGGTTTTCAAAGTGCATGTAGCTTCACATTTCTTAAGTTATGTTGATTTCCGGAGTGCAAGTGCCTTCGTCTTTTTTAAGTTAAATGTTCGCCCCTGGTAACTTGAATTCGTGGATCAGCCACTGCACACAAATCATACACGAATGCCAGTACGAATTAAATGAAATGCAGGGACTTACGCTAGCTCATTGTACAGGCTCACTGTAGTTATGCTTGCTCTTGGGATGTTCCATGTACAAGTCCATGTTACCACTTGCTTGGATGTGCAGGCCTTGTGCTCCTTGCATCCCCCTCTGCATTTTTGACACGGCGAATGGTTGATCAAATAAGTGGAATCGACCTTGAAGTTGTACCGGAGGACAGATACTTACAAGGTTATACGGGTGTGCAGGATGTGTACCAAATCCCGTAGCGCCGTCATGCTTCGCTAAAAATGGATTTGCTTGTTTCAGATGATATCTCCAGAAGAAATAAGAGTTAAAGTTAGAGTTGCATAGGCGTGTAAGCTAAGAGAGCAGTGAAAGGATATCCAAACATCGTCGGAACAGTGCACAAGGGAGTGATGTGTGGATACCTAGTTCGGGCCGGCGTTTGGGCATGCTCGCCTAGCTAGAGTGCGGGTCACTTCAGAGCCGTTGAGGGTGATGCGCTGGCGTTGGCTGGCCGCGCACGGATGCAGATCTTGAGTGGCAGCGGAGCGCTACGATGCAGTGGACGAGACCGTTGGTGAAGCCCCAACGGCCTCAGGGGGCGGAGGTGCGACGATGTGCTCGGTGAAGTAGCCCCGGTGAGCTCGGAGACGGTGTCGGTGAAGCGCACCTGATGCGGTGGAACTCGGTGTCTGTGAGGCATGTCGGTTGCGGCGGCCGATGTTGTCGGTGGACCACCCGGTGCGGTGGACGAGGGCGTAGATGAGGTAGCTCCGGTGCGGTGGTGAAGCGCGACCATCGTCTTCGTCGTTGTCCGACAAAGAGGTGGGGAACGTTGGGGAAAGAGACGAGACGAGGGGCGATTCGAGGGTTGGCGGCGAATGACGGATTTGAGCAATCTTGGCGCGGAAGGGGACGGTGGAGAAGAGAGATTTTGCCGGGCTGGAATTGGGGCCGCCAGATATTTCAATCCGAAACATGGAAA
>NC_057799.1:51300400-51331926 GCF_018294505.1 Triticum aestivum | reverse complement strand
TTAAGGCACCGAAGCAGCGTCCACCCCGACACGACCCTGGTCTGCCTGGTGCGCCTACATTGGAGAATGCAAATGAACCTTCTTTCATTTGCAAACGAATCTGTATGTATTACCATGCCCGTGTTTTCCTTGCAATAATTAGTCATTCGAAACGAGATACTCCATCCGTTCACTTTTGTAAGTCGTTTCAGACAACTTAAAATGAACTGTTTTGCACATTGTCTGAAATGTCTTCAAGGTCTTATAAAAGGGAACAGAGGGAGTACTATAAATTAATTAATGAGGAGTTATTTGAAAAAAATTGAAACGGTACCCATGCTAATGTGGATTCGAGTGTGTGTCACATAATTAGTTATTTGAATTAGAGTGTGTGTCACGTAGTTACTTATTTTAATTAGAGTGTGTGTCACGTAGCGATCTCCAATTCTAACGTGGATTTCGCATTTCACTGTATCCATGCTACTTTTGGATGGATTCAAACATATGACCTACAAAATAGCACAACAAACTGAGTCAATGTCAACTTTTCGAAACTTAGTATGGCACGAATTCGAAATAATTACCCGTATGCCTAGTCCTCGGTTCAAATCTTACAATGTACACCGAATTGAAACATCGATATTAAGTCTCGTACTGTGTACATTCAAATGTTGTTTTTAGCCCCCCCCGCACAAACGCTACATCCTTCCTGTAACGGTCAATCTTCCTCTCCTAACCACCTTAGGAAGCTATCGGTTTCCAACACACGTTCATTCTTTCTCTCCATGTTTCGATCTCTAAGTCTCTCAACTACACAACCCCTTTTTCCACTCTGTTACCAAATGTATTTACCTCACACACCCGCCATTGCACCCCATGCCGAGCTCTCTCTCCCCCCTCTCCCTCTCACCCTCTCGCGCTAAATACATGCATTGCCTATCTAGCCCCCCAACCTCTCGTGCGCACGCACGCACGTTGTATATCTAGGTCACTCCCTCGAGACTGTCTCACTCTTTCTTCCGCACGACGGGCCACACTCGCTCAATCTCGCTCTCTTTATTTGAGTCTCGTTTAACCTCGTTTTCTTTCACACACAAATGATATATCTCCCTGTTCGGGCCTCGATCGACACACTCTATACTCTCTCACGCAGATTGTCTATCTAGGTCAGTCCATCCAAGCCGCCGCCACTCTTTCGACCTCATGGTGGGCCACGCTCACTCAATCTCTCTCTCTCTCTCTCTCCGTATGTCTCGATTGACCTCGCTCTTTCTCGGACAAAAACGATATATCACCATGTTTGAGCCCAATTAGACCTATTCACATTGTATACTCTCTCACGCACATCGTCTATCGAGGTCACTCTCTCCAACCCGTCTCACTCTTTCGATCGCACGGTGACCCTATGTGATCGGTTGACCTTCCTTCCTACCACGCACAAATATATCTACACGTCTATGACTGGATCATCTCTCAAGCTCTATCTTACAGCCCTCACCCTTGCCAAAAAGGTCAATCGGACAATATCTCTCCAGAGCATATATATTTGTTCAATGAATGTCGGACCACACTCACTTTGTCTCTCTATCTATATGTCTCTCAATTGACCTCGCTTTCTCACACCGTATCTTCCACGCGTTGAAGCTACTACCTCTCCATCCCTCGGAAAGCCGGAGCTATTTACATTGCGAGGGGCACTCCAACCTTGGATTAATTTGTGTAGGCATTTATTCCGGTCGGTTTAGATTATATTTTCGTAGCATTCGGCCCACAACTACTCCAAACACCGTTGCAACCCACGCAACTCCCCTAGTTGATTTCCCTCTGGCTCGGTCATCGCTCTCTCGCACATCCTTTCTCGCCTTCAACGACGCACCATGGTATTATTGAAAAAACTATGTTGTTCTCTTTAATTATTATAAATAAGCTACAAAACTACACACCGATAGTCCACTTGGAATGGAACAAATTTCGACCCACAAATTAAAGTGCTACAAACTAAACACCGTGGGGCCCACATGTCATGAAACAAATTTGGACCCATATACAAATTAAAAAATAAAGGACGAGGATCGAACATGCGACCGGGCCTTCAAGCCGCACGTCAATAGGCAACATACGTAGAATAGCAATGTTTGTTGTACCCCCTTTGTTCACATAATGTTTTTATATTACCACAGTCTAATTAATGGATAACATGTAATATTATTTTTAGTACTATTCACCTTCACTTACTGGTGGGTTCCATGTGTGCTCTCTCTCTCTCTCCTCCCCTTCTGCGTTTAGACGCACAGGCAAACAGGAAGAACTCGCGGGCGATGTTGCCGTTGACCATATCTGGACGCGTTCACAAGTCACGGCACCAGTTTCACATACTAGCAGCACTAGTCAGTGTGTACGTGCAATGCACGTTAATTTGGAAGTATATTAAGTGCATGCGGATATTAACTACTAGGATATTATTTGCGTGTTGTCATGTGATTAGCACTATTTTTGGCATGAAATTAACTGCACGCTAAATGTGTTGAGCGCTCGACATTGAAGCAGTCTAGGTCGTTGGATGACAAGGAATACATGTGGCTTCATGACGTTTTATATTTCATTTGATACGGCTCTAGCAGAACATTCAATCGATCAAACCATACATTTCGTTCAGTCTGACTCCGACTTTAAATTATACGACGATCGATATAAAATAAACGGAAATGATAAACGTTCGGATTTTAAGCATGGCAATCCGAACGTTTTTCATGGCAAATTTAGATTATGCGGCGGCGGGGGCGTCTCGCGGTGGGAAGGAGCTCCTCTGCCATGCTCTGTGTGTCGTCGGGCCACTGACCGACGGCGACGGCGGCGTCTTGCGCCATTGTTGGCGTACTCCTGGACGTTGGCCTAGCTTCAACGAAGGCCAATATGTTCTGGACTTCGGAGCGAGTCAACTGGCGGGAGGAGGCGACTGGCGTTGGTGCAAGGAAGCGGTCGACGGCGGCCATCCATGCCGCTGAGGGGGGCACTGGCACCCGCGCGGGGACAGGCACTGTGAACAGCGCGGCGGAGACATTCGGGTGCACGGGCACCGGCACGCGCGCGCACGTCACTGCACGTGCAGGCGCATGCGCTGGCAGGTGCACGGGCACCGGCACGGGCGTGCGCGTCAGTGCACGCGCAGGCGCATGCGCTGGCAGGTGCACGGGCGCGTGAAAGGCGGCGGGGACCTCGTGGAACCCCGTGGGATCAAGCTCGGTGACAATGTGCGGCTCCCAGCCTATCAATGCCACGGGGATGGGCGCTGCCGCAGTCGGGGCGACGGGAGCCGGAACGGGAGCGGGGACAGGCGCGGCGTCTTCTCGCAATGCCAGTTCAAGCTCGTCCCAAAGCGCCTTATGTTCTTGAGACTCCGGCTGGGTGTCTTCCTCAGGAAACTGGAACACTAAGGGCAGCCCATCGTGATGTGGCATGGTGTACGTTTAGGTCAGGCTAGTTGGAGGTAGACGACAGGAGAATCGGAGAGCAAGAGAGAGGATTGTAGCGATACCGGGTAGTGCGGGGTTGATTTCAAACTGCGGCGCCGGCGACATTAAAAGTGGGAGCAGTTGGGACGACGGTGGGCGGCGGAGCCTGGTCAAAGGGCTCGCCTCCCGGTGAACCTGCACAGCGGTCTGCTCGCACGCCTCCCTGACAGCCGGCGCAGCGGTCTGCTCGCACGCCTCCCGTCGACTCACACGCTTGCTTGGACGGCACCTGCCGATGAGAAGCGGGGACTCGTGGCGGCACGTAAACGCCCACGGTTTCAATAGTGAAAGCATTCGCCTTAACGTGACAGGTCTTTGTTCCAAAATACCTTGGCTCTTCATTTGTGCAACTTGTCATAAGCAGCTTGTCTCAAATTGAAGAAAAAACTTACGAAGTAATATTTGTGCCATATCACGTGACCATGCTTAGTTTCAAGAATTTATGCTCACTTTTGGATTTTCTGAAATTTAAGATCCAGGATTCGAAACAATATCATAACCTGCATCATGCAATAAATTTTCAAGACGTACATCTGTCCTGTTGTATTTCTTAAGAAAGGATTTGGTCAAACATTTTGCTTAGTTAGACTTCAGACAAGTTATATATGCAGAGTAAAAGGATAATCCCTCCGTACCAGTGCATTGCCTGATATATTAACTCAAGTACTAGGCACGAAGAAACGGGCTCAATTCTGTGCTCATCCTGGTGTAGTAGTAGTAGTACTAGGCAATGCAGTTGACGGGTGACCTTGACGAGCGGCGACAGAGGGAATTGAACCGTGCTCGGCATGCTAAGTAACGTTGTCTAGTTACTAAAGCATCCCTCCGTTGTTCATCGGTAGTCATTATGGACCGGGGACATGAGGGGAATTTCCTAGGGCTGGAATTCTGGCCGCCGGATATTTCGACTTGAAACGCTGAGGCTCGACTGGTTGGGGTTGCCTAATGTGCGTACCACGCACGCCACCGAAGGACACGAGCCCGGTTTTTTTAGGATCAACACGAGCCAAGGTCTGGCTGGTACGCCATTGGGTCCTACCATTCGAGAATACGACAGGAACCTTTTAAATTGCCAAACGAATCTATGTGTATCACAATACCCGTATTTTCCTTGCAAATACTAATCTCAACGTGGTAATTGATTTATGACGAGTTGTTGAATTAGAGTGAGTTTGTGATATAGTGATCTCAACGTGGCTTTCACATTTCACGGTATCCCTAGTAAGTTTTCCAATGCAAATTCAAATTTAAAAGATGAACAATATGGAGGTGAGAAAACTTTGTATGTATCAAGCATATGACCACACACACACAGAGAGAGACACACACGCACGAACACAACAATAATCCAATAAGTATAGTGCATCTATTTTTCCAAACCATGCATGTATGACACGAATTCAAAAATACTCCTTCTATTCCTAAATATTAGTCTTTTAGAGAGTTCAACAAGTGACTACATATGGAGCAAAATGAGTGAATCTAGACTCTAAAATATGTCTATATACATCCGTATGTGCCAGTCCATTTGAAGCCTCTAAAAAGACTAATATTTAGGAACGAAGGGAGTAAAATGTAAGACATCCATGGTCGTCAGTTCAATATTTAAAATGAACATGAAACTGACACATGAATATTAAGTCTAGTACTACAGTACATGCAAATGTTGTGTTTAGGCGGAGCTGTGATTGTCGGGGGTCAACCCCTCGACCTTAGATAAAATTGTGGAGCTCTGTTTAGGGTTGTTTAGATTATACTTGTCCCCACCCTCCCAACCACCGATTGGTTGTGCACCCCCCACCCCTCCTCCCCGGGAGAATATCATGTGCCCCCATACCTTAGATGCTATATGCCGATACGAGTTGCTTGGAGCTTGTAGATCTGAGATATAGCAGCTCACATGATGTGTCTTAATATTTTTGCAGGAAACCTTGATGAGTTTGAGAATTGCACACAATTTGTACAAAAACTACTTAGATGCCCTTTGATCCCATATCCAACGACCTCGAAGCTCGTATCACCGTAGCATCTAAGATGAAGGAGGACATCATATTCTCATGTATGTAAGAATATCATGTGCTACCACACCTTAGATGCTTTGGTGATACAAGCTCTTCGGAGGCGTTGGATTTGTGACCCAACACCTCCTCGGTGGTTCGAATGGTTTTTTGCAGAAAAGCCCCAAAAGAGTTCGGCCACTGCTTACAAGCACAAAGACTGCTCAGATGCCATTGGATCTCAGATCAAACGACCTCCAAGCTCGTATCACCGTAGCATCCAAGCTGCGATAGCACCTTATGTTTTCTCGCACGGGAGAGTATGAGGTGCTCCCGCACCGTAGATTCTATGGTGATACGAGTTCACTGAGATCTAACGGCCCACAGTAGGAGGTTTGAATGTTTTTGCAATATACGACTGATAGAGTTTGGGAAATGCGCAGAAAGTACAAGTACTACGCATGTGCCATCTGATCACTGATCATACGACCTAGATGCTCATATCACCGTAGCGGGTAATTAAGCCACGGGGAGCACCTAATATGAGCACCGAGGAGCCGTTGGATCGAAGATGCAGCGGCACACACGAGGCCTGAATGTTTTATTTGCAAAAAAACCTTTGGAGAGTTTGGAAATTGCGCATAATTACAAAGACTACTCCCAAGCCATTGGATCTCACTTCCAACAGTGTAAAAACTCGTATCACCATAGTATCTAAGCTGCGGGGTGGATGTGATATTCTATGCCGCTGTCATTTTTGTTTGTAAACTTGCAAAATACGTGTAACTCGTGCCGTTACTTGTCTAACCGCGCAAAGTGTTTGTTCAAAAAAACCATCCTACACTGAAATATCGGAACAACACACGGGGGTCCCACTTGTCATTAATCAAATTTGGACCTAAAACTAGGAAATCTGAAAGACGAGATTCAAACTAGCAACCTGGACAACAAAGCGTAAGTCGATAGCCTGAAAAAACGAACCGTTGTTGGCTTTGTCCCATAACTTGATTTTATACAGTACTTGCGTTGAGTAGAGTAGAGGGAGTGCCTCGTCAACACATGCATGACCGTTGTCTCACTTACTGGTGGGTCCCAGGTCTGCGATCTCAATCTCTCTTCTCTCCATCGTCTAACCTTTGCACGGGCACACACGAAGAGTGGTGCTAGCTTGCCGTGGTGTTATTACAACTAAAAAAAAGCTTGGAAAATAGAAGAATCGCATAGAACAAGAGACGTTGTGGCTGGTCGAGACGGAGCTAACCACATCTATCCTCCGTGCCATGTTTGCATGATGAAGCTGTGTGGTTAGTGGGGTGTTTTCGACCGACTGGCTGGGTCCTGAGGTTGAACCATAGGTACTACGTCTGATACAGTATATTTTTACACGCACATTTTTCCTCCGTGCCGAGACGTGGCACACCCTACCGCGCGTTTTCGGGGTCCTCCCGGGTGGTGCACGCATATATTCTTCCTGACGTGGGACGCCCTACCGCGCGTTTTCTGGGTCCTCCTCGGTCGTAGCGCCGAAGCAAGTAAATGAGTCGTCAAATCACGAAAGACCACCTTTCCCGCCGAGTACATCAGTGAAGCACGATGGCTAGCTAGTTGGGCTAGTTCGACCGATTAGCTAGGCCGCCGCCACATTTGTTTTTTCACCCCTTTTTTATCTACTTGCCGGTAGGTAAATTTAAATATCCACCGCGGCGTTGCTCTGGTGTTTGGGTGCGGCAGGATTTTTAATTTTTTGATTGACGGGAGCAGGCGCGGCAGGATTTTTAATTTTTTGATTGGCGGGAGCAGGCGCGGCAGCAATTAGTCACGATGACTCCCCGTGTAAAAACCCACTGCTCCCTGATGTGAGAAGTCGTCGACTGGTGTTTTACCGTGGTGAAAACCAAAAGATTCCCCGCTCCCTCCGCCTTCCCGTAGATTGCATTGCCTTTGAGCCGTTTCGCCCCCTTTGCTTCCTCTCCCCATTGCTTCTACCTGGTGCCATGGCGGCGCAGCAGATCACGGATCCAAGGTGAGGCGCCTGACACAGGAGCTCCATGTCAAGGATGCGGAGCTCAGGGCCAAGGACGTGGAGCTCCGTGAGCTCAAGGAGGAGAGGAGTGCCATGCTCCTCCGTTATGTGCAGGAGTTCACGGAGCTTCAAAAGCGCAGGCGTCCACCACAAAGATGATCAAGGCGTGTGACACCCAAAATTTTAATTGGATTTTTCAAAAAAATAATTATTTGACTTGAGGGAGGTGATTTAAATTTTTCTTCAAAAGAACCCTCCCTTTCAAAAATATTTTTTTATGGCAAGAGTTTTATTTGGATTCACCCAAGACTTGTTTTTGGTCTTGGAGGTTCTTGCTTTTCATTTGGACTCAAACCAAAATACTTTTCACTTGGGAAAAATGTCTTTTGAAAATCTCTTTGAAAATACTCTATAGCTTTTGGAATAATCCTTTACCACTTTCAACAATTCTCTCTTGCCATGGCCTTAGTACAAATCCACTCTCCTAAACCTTCCCTCATCTTTGGATCATGATTTGCATCAAATCCAGCAAGTTGGACCTCCCCATATGATTATTTTCCATTTAAATCTTATCAAAACAATTTCTGCCTTCTATTTTAGCCCTTGGAGATTTACAAAGGAGCTACCATTTCTGTTTTGATTTTTGCCCCCAAACCAATTCTCCTTCCTAGTCCTTTGAACCCTCAACCAAGATCCATGAAGATCCACTGATCTTCAGTTCAAATTTTTCAAACTATACTTGCTGCAAGTTTGGACCAGATTTGCCAAACTTGATGAAATTCATTCAAATCTTTCTCCAAAAATTCTGAGAAAAATCAGGCAGCCTCTGGGTGCATTGAGAGGTCACCTCACCAAGTCCCAGCCCCAGGAAAAATTTTCTTCACACCAAATCATTCTGTCGAACACCTGCAGAGCTTTGTCACTATCAAGTTCAGAGATTCAGAAATACAGTTCAGTGATCTACTGTCGTTTTCTTCAGAGCATGTTGTCGATCTCGACAGTGCCGTGTTGGCGCCTTGCTCCCCGTCCCCTCCCCCTTGTCCCTGCACCGCACGAGCGCCTGGACGTTTGCGGGCGTCGGCGACGTGCTGGAGGACGTGCACCGCCCCGTGACCGACGCCAGCGGCGGCTTTGCGGCCGCCAGAGAGAGGCGCGGTGCAGACGGCGCCACCCAGCGCCGCCCAAGCCACCGGAGAACGCCGCGTGGCCTTCCACTCCCCAGTGCGAGCTGCCACCCTCGTCGTGAACTGCTGGGCGCGGAGCGCGCTCTCTGCCGCCGTCGTGCCCGTGCGGCCACCCTACCGTGGACCGACGCCATTACGCCAAGACCGACCAGGATTAGCGGGGGAACGGCACCAGTACATCTCACTGATGCTGCCTGGCCACCTAAACCCCCTGCCAAGCTACTGCCTCGCCGTAATTGCTCGCCGGAGCAACCCCGTTCACGGCCGCCCCCTCGATCCGCCTATAAATAGAGGCCCCGAGCTTCAACTCGAACCCACACCACCTGTGCACTTCATTAAGGTCCTGCCTAGCCACTGGAAGAGCCCCGAGGAGGTCTCCTTCCTCAACTCCGGCCGCCGCGACCAGCCACGGGATCCAGCTCGATTCACTCCCATGCGTGCACCTCTGCCTGCCATTTCTTGCCAGTAGCCCTCTAGTGCGTCCCTCCTTCTGACCCGCGCTTCAATTCGAAGTTTGCAGCACACCACCGGAGTTCCCCACCATCGCCCGAGCCGCCGTCCGCCGGAGAAAGTGTCGCCGTCGATGTGGTGCTCCCCGACGCCCAAGTCCACCACCCACCGACGCGGAAGGACACGCTGATACTCTTGGTACACTCCGATCTCCCTGACTCGCCGTGGTTCGACGCCGGCGACCTCCGCAGTCTTCGGGCGCCGGCGAGGTTTTCAAACCTGACATGTGGGGCCCCCACGTCAGCCTCTCTTTCTTTCCCCGCGAATCATTTTCTGTTGGCGCCTTCGGGCAGAGTACGTTTTCTCTATGGGCTTGCACATGTCTATTCGAACCGTTTTCTGTTTTCTCAGTTAAACCCCTGGAACTTTTCTGTTTCATTACAGATGAGTCCCTGGATAGAAACCTTTATAACTTTTTAATAAAAAGTGATTTTTGAGTGATTCTTTTTCTGACAGTCTTAAAATTTTGTCTAGTTTTTTATGGGATTTATTTGGAAAAAATTTGGAACAACTTTTATGCTCGCGTTGGTTTTCACGTTAGTATGCCCTTTCGCTTTACCGTAGGTTCCGGAAGAGGTGACGGAGCCGCGAACTTCGCCGAGCTAGACTCCGACTCCTCCGAACCAGGCAAGCATGTTTGAACCTTTGATATGATAGGCGTTTTGCATGTTTGCGTGAAAGTTTGTGCGTGGCATATGAGTGTCCGTGAGTACCCCGTTGCTTGTGAGGCAACTACCCGCATGTTCCAAAGTTGCAATGATCTCTAGTGAGAGATGGCCTAATCATGTGGTGACATGAAGGGCAGCAAGGTGGTACTGTTGTAGCATACCAGCCTTGCATCATCCGACAAACTCCGACGTTAACGTGGACGGAGTCACGTTATCGTTCTTTTCCCTTCCGTGCTACCACATGTTTCTTTTGCCAGGATGCGGTTTAGTAAGTTGGTAACCTCTTTCCGTGTACACACAAAACAGAGGGGCCGGGATGATGGTTCCATGGCCCTGGATTAAAGCCAGTCATCCGGCCAGGGGGCATGGGTGTTTCCGGTTGGGACCGAGAGGGGGGGCACCCCCTTAGAGCGCGCGTATAGAAATTTGATCCCATGCTACGCGAGGTTGTAGCCTCCCCGTCTCAAGGTTTTTCTTGAACGTTGCCGAGGGTGATCCCTGGCTTCGGAATGTTGAATGGGTGTGTACTGGTAAGACGTGTTTCTTCCAAAACACCGTAAACGGAACTAGTCCCCGTGACTACTGAAATCCGTTGGCTGTGGTTAAGTACAAACTCTGCAGAGTCAAATCCTTCCAAATCATCGTATCCATGAATCAAGTAGGGTGATCAATATATCCTTATCCATCCTCGTGGAAATTTATCCCGGTGAACAAACTCAAGTGGTAAACCCAGTTTGATTGTTATTCCTGCGGATGGACTAACCTTATATTTGTCTCGTACTTGTAATAATTTATATTCTCGAGCTACTAAATTATTGAGCTACAATATAAGCCCTTTATGTGATGTCGCTCAGACGTCCGACTGTGGCATGTTTGCCTGTTACTTTCAATATAAGCCCTTTATGTGATGTCGCTCAGACGTCCGACTATGGCATGTTCGTCTTTTATTTTCTGTTATAAGCCCTTTATGTGGTGTCGCCCTGACGCCCGACTGCGGCATTATTATTCTTGCAGTTTCCTCTCGAGGAGTCATTCAGACCCTCGTTTGGCACCGGTATTACTATTCTTGCAGTTTCCTCTCGAGGAGTCATTCAGGCCCTTGTTTGGCACCAGTATTACTATTCTTGCAGTTTCCTCTCGAGGAGTCATTCAGACCCTCGTTTGGCACCGGTATTACTATTCTTGCAGTTTCCTCTCGAGGAGTCATTCAGACCCTCGTTTGGCACCCAGTATTTATTTTGGGATTTCGGGAGGACTACCGCCTGACTTCTCTGTTATTTTCCCTTGCACTATTATCTCTATTTTTGAACGCGCTGGTTAATCTGTTCATATGCTTCATGTTTACATTTGTTATATCTTATGTCCGAACTGTCTTGCGAGTACTTTCATAGTACTCACCTGGCGTGTTGATTTGGCCAGATGTTGACGAAGGCGATCTCTTGGCTGAAGAGTTTGATAGTGCGTCCGACGCCTAGAGGAGTCCCAGTCAGTCCTGTGCGATCCTGGATATTGGTCACTTGTATTATAAACGCTTCCGCCACCCGCAATAAGTCTCCTCGAGCCTCACTCCGACGCTCGAAGAGCTGTAGTTTTCAGGAGTCATATCACCCACTTCGCGGTGATATTTCCACCACCGTTGTTATCGTGAGTTAGTAGTTATGCCACCCTATCCGCCGCTATGTTTTATCGGCGTTCATGTAATAAATTGTTGAGCAGTCTCCGCTCAACCTTGTATTATATTCAGTACTCCTGGTATTTTTCTTCTGTGACCAAGATATTGTCTACCAGTGAGAAGGAATTCTTCTTTACTGGTCCGTAAAAGGGATTGGTCTCTCAATAAATATTTTATTGAAAAACCGGTCGTGACAAGCTTGGTATCAGAGCCAGGCTGACTGTAGGAAGCCACTAGGTGCGATCGCTAATCAGTTATTAGCGTCTTTTGTGCTTTTTCAGCATGTTGCAATTGTAGCTACTTTCTGTTGGTCATCATAAATTTATGACATGACTACTCAGAATTTTTGCCTACTTTTGTAGATGGCTGGCAGCAACTGCGAGACTCGAGTGTTCACGAACGTGCCCGAGGGGTTTGTCAAACTCCTCGTCTCCATCACCAAGCTCGCGATCGGGCCAGCGACTCGTCCGGAGTTCACGCTTTACCAGCACAAGCTCAGCGACGACGTGTCTATGCACCAGGCCGTGGTGCAATTCAAGGGAGGACATTCTGCATCTCGCCACTTCCGTTTTGTGGGAAGGGCCATGCCTACGGAGAGGCATGCCATGCAGATGGCCGCCCGTGAGGCGATAGCCCGCCTTCGGGACATTCTTCCGATGATGAAGACTCGTCGCTACCGCTACCTCCCATGCCATGTGCCATACACTTGTCACTATGCATTCGCCTGCCATCGGGGAGAGCGAGATGAAGCCATCGAGATGGTTGTTGAGTACCTCAAGGCTCTGGAGGAATCTTTCGACAACCTCGTAGACGATCTTGTGGCTGCCCGCATGGACATAGTCCGGGGCGGTCCTGCCAGCAGGAAGGAGCTTCTCTACACGGCACCACCTCTGACATTCGTCTCGTCTTCAGCCTCTTATGCACCGGCCATTTTGGCTACTGCTCGCCGTCTGCCTACCACTGAGGAGTTCGACCGAGTCATCGCCCCTACTCCAGTCAGAGCTGCACCGCCTGCCGCACCCGCTCTGCCACCTGTCGCCCCCGCACCATCTCCGCAGCGCAGTGCTACGCGCCAGGAGCCAGCTAGAGAGGAGGTGGAGGTTGATTCCCCTGCACCGCTGAGTCTTGCCCTCGGCAAGGGAAAGGACATCGTCACCATCTCCGACTGAGAGCGCCGAGTAGCCGCGCGTTATGTCTGCTTGTATGATGTGTGTTCTCTGTACGCTAGTTTGTATTAGTGTGTTTGCTGCTTTCCGGAGGAGTACGCTAGTCTAAAATAACATGTCAGGATTGTGTACGCACATCCTGAGTGCTGTATCATGTGTTTGCTTTTCGCGTGTAAGATTTGTGTTAAGCAGTCATTTCTCCGTGCAAAATCGTTTATGTTTTCTTGAAAACCTTGAGGTCTTTTGAATTATTGCCCTTGCAAGATTTTCCTTGTGCCATACAGTTCTTCTCATGGGTTTTGCAAAATAATACCCCCAGACTGGAAAAATGTCTCGTCCGTGGACTCGCTCCATGCCCAATCAGCCAGAAGAAGTTTATGGGACACAGACTAGCAACGATTTCACTCAGGGTCAGTCCAGTCAACAGGACAGCGAAGCAGCCCTGTCTCAAGTATGCCGTCTCTTCGAACAAAGCCAGCAACAGTACCAAGAGATGATGAATCACGTCATCAATATGGGAAACCACCGTGAACCCTATCAGCCTCATTCCAAGTTATCTGAGTTACAGAAGACTCGCCCTTCAATGTTTGCTCACACCGATAGGCCGCTAGAAGCCGACGATTGGCTTTGCAACATCGATAGGAAGCTGATTATTGCTCAGTGTTCAGATCATGAGAAGGTGCTTTATGCACCACACTACCTTACTGGAGCAGCTGCAGCATGGTGGGAGAACTTCCTACACATGCACCCCAGTGAGCACAACATCACCTGGGAGGAGTTCAAGGAAGGCTTCCGTGGGGCACACATCCCCAGGAGCATCATAAAAATCAAGAAGAGAGAATTTGATGTCCTGAAGCAGAGAGGCATGTCAGTGACAGAATACAATGGTCAGTTTACCCAACTATCCCGTTATGCCTACGACGAGCTCATGACAGAGAACAAGAAGATGGAAAAAATTCCTGGACGGCCTGGCACCGGCCCTAAAATGCCAACTGATTGTACACACCTTTCCGGATTTTAAAACTCTGGTGGACAAGGCCATTACCTTGGAGAATGAGCGCCGTAGTCTGGAAGATATCCGTAAGCGAAAGAGGGACAAGACGACTCTTGCTCGCAACAACCGAAGCAAGACTGAGGTTCCAAGGACAGAAGCAAGGAGATCCACGACTACTGATCCAAGGCCTGTTAGACAGTTTCATGCCAGGGACAAAGAGTTCACATACCGTCCAGGGGTCACATGCTATGCTTGTGGAGAAGAAGGGCACTATGCTAAACAGTGCCCAAAACCAAGGAACTCGGTACCCAAGCCGAACAATGGTGGAAACAATCCAGCCCCCAAGCGCAACAATTTCAATCCCAACAACAACCACAGGAAGGGTCACCTGAACCATGTGACCAGGGAAGAAGCGCAGAATGCCCCAGACATCGTGCTCGGTACGTTCCCTGTCAACACAGTACCTGCCACGGTTTTGTTTGATTCTGGAGCTTCCCATTCGTTCGTTTCGAAGAGTTTTGTTTTGCAACATGGTTTTCCGATACTTCCCTTGGAAAAATCTATGATCATCAAGTCCCCCGGAAATAAGCAAATCGCTCAGAGTTACTGCCAAGGAGTAATCATTGAGTTTGAAGGACTACAGTTCCAAGCAAATCTCATCGTGTTGGAAAATAAAGGACTGGATGTCATTTTAGGGATGGACTGGTTGACCACCAACAAGGGATTTATTGACTGTTTCAATCGGACTGTGATCCTCACTCATCATCACGGCAAGACAATAAAGGTCACCGCTCAAGAAAGACCACGGTCATGGCAACCAAAGCTGAACAAAGTGGACATGTCAGAACTGAGAAAAGTTCCAGTGGTATGCGAGTTTCCTGACGTATTTCCTGAAGAACTGCCAGGCATGCCACCAGACCGAGAAATAAAATTCAGCATCGAACTAGCACCTGGCACCGCTCCCATCTATAAGAAACCTTATAGAATGGCACCCTCAGAATTGGTAGAGTTGAAGAAGCAGATAAAGGAATTATTGGACAAAGGATTTATTCGAGCCAGCTCCTCACCATGGGGTTCGCCCGTGTAGTTCGCCAAGAAAAAGGATGGGACACTGAGACTGTGTATAGATTATCGAGCTGTCAATATGGTCACCATCAAAAACAAATATCCAATGCCACGGATAAATGATTTGTTTGACCAGCTCGCACAGGCCAAGGTGTTGTCAAAAATTGATTTGAGATCGGGATATCACCAATTGAAAGTACGGACGGAAGATATCCCCAAGACAGCATTCACTTCCAGATATGGGTTATATGAGTTCACAGTGATGCCTTTTGGACTAACGAACGCCCCCGCATATTTCGTCCACCTCATGAACAAAGTGTTTATGAAATTCATGGACAAATTTGTTGTGGTATTCATTGACGATATTCTGGTTTACTCAAGGACACCAGAAGAGCATGCTGAGCATCTCAGAATTGTTTTGGGAGAATTAAGGAAACATCAGTTGTACGCCAAATTTAGCAAGTGTGAATTTTGGCTAAGGCAAGTTGGTTTCCTAGGCCATGTATTGAACCAAGCAGGCGTGGCCGTAGACCCAGAAAAAGTCAAAGCCATACTTGACTGGAAGCCACCCGCCAACGTTACAGATGTGCGGAGTTTCCTGGGAATGGCCGGATATTACAGAAGATTTATTGAAGGATTCTCCACTGTGGCAAAACCAATGACACAATTGCTCAAGAAGGACAAGAAGTTTGTATGGACGGAAGCATGCGAGAAAATCTTCCAAGAGCTCAAGAAGAAACTAACAACCGCACCGGTCTTAACTGTGCTAGATATACACAAGAGTTTTGAAGTATATTGTGACGCGTCCCGAAAAGGCCTCGGATGTGTACTAATGCAGGATGGCAAAGTTGTCGCGTATGCCTCTAGGCAGCTGCGAAAACATGAGGAAAATTACCCAACACATGACTTGGAGCTAGCAGCAGTCATACATGCACTCAAGGAGTGGAGGCACTTTCTGTTGGGAAATCGCTGTGAAATATATACGGACCATAAGAGCCTCAAATATATTTTCACACAGCCCGAGCTAAATTTACGCCAATGACGCTGATTGGAGTTGGTCAAGGACTATGATGTCGGCATTCACTACCATCCAGGGAAAGAAAATGTAGTGGCTAATGCCCTTAGTCGAAACCCCAGCCCGGACAACGACGGTCCGCAAAACTTGAGACCTGAGTTTCAGCAAGAGTTTGCCAGGCTCAACATGATGTTAGTCTCGGAGGGCACCGTACCAAATCTGGAAATACGACCCACCCTAGTGGAACAAATTAGGAAGGCTCAACAGGGACATCCCAGCATCGAAGGTATAAAGAAGAAAATGAACCTTGGTAAGGCTTCAGAGTTCGTCACAGACAGTGAAGGAATATTATGGTACGGAGACAGACTTTGCGTACCTAACATTGAGGAACTCAAGCAACAGATCTTAACCGAAAGCCACACCGCTCCATACTTGATCCACCCCGGAGGAACCAAGATGTACAAGGACATTCAGGAAAGATTTTGGTGGCACGGTATGAAAAGAGATATAGCCACATTTATTGCTTGTTGCGATTCCTGTCAGCGCATCAAGGCCGAGCATCAAAAGCCAGCAGGGCTACTCCAGCCAAACAAGATACCGGAGTGGAAATGGGATGAAATAGGAATGGACTTCATTGTCGGATTACCTCGATCGCAACGTGGAAATGACGCCATATGGGTCATCACAGACCGACTAACCAAGGTTGCTCATTTCATTCCCGTGAAGACTACCTACTCAACACAAAGACTGGCCAAACTTTATCTCTCCCGTATAGTTTGTTTGCATGGAGTCCCAAAGACTATAATATCCGACCGAGGCACTCAATTTGTCTCTAAATTTTGGGATCACCTGCAACAAGCTCTGGGCACGCAGCTAGCTTTCAGTACAGCGTACCACCCTCAGACTGATGGACAGACGGAACATGTAAACCAAATCCTAGAGGATATGCTGAGAGCCTGTGTGCTCACCTATGGATCCAGTTGGGAAGAGAGTTTGCCGTATGCCGAGTTTGCTTACAACAACAGTTACCAAGCCAGCTTGCAAATGGCACCCTTTGAAGCATTGTACGGGCGGAGGTGCCGTACCCCACTGAATTGGTCAGAGACAGGAGACAGTCGTATCTTCGGCCCAGGCATGCTTAAAGAGGCCGAGGAGAAAGTGAAGTAGATCAGGGACAGACTCAAGACGGCGCAGAGCCGACAAAAGAGCTACTACGATCAAAAGCATCATGAGGTCAGCTTTGAACCCGGTGACTCTGTATACCTACGAGTGTCACCTATGAGGGGCCTGCAACGGTTCAAAATTAAGGGGAAGCTAGCCCCGAGATTTATTGGACCATTCCGTGTAATTACACGAAGAGGCACAGTGGCCTACAAACTAGACTTACCCAAGGAGCTGTCAGACGTCCATGACGTATTCCACGTCTCGCAACTGAGAAAATGTATGAGTAACCCGGAAAAGCATGTGTCACATGAAAGCATTGATGTGCAACCAGATCTCACCTACAGAGAGCGGCCAGTAAAGATTTTGGAAGAGTCTGAACGGAGGACCCGACAGAAAACAACAAATTTTTTCAAAGTTCAGTGGAGCAACCACGCTGAGGATGAAGCGACATGGGAAAGGGAAGATTTTCTCCGGGCAGAGTATCCATATCTATTCGAGGATCAGCTGAAATCTCGAGGACGAGATTTTTCCTAAGGGGGTAGGTGTTGTGACACCCAAAATTTTAATTGGATTTTTCAAAAAAAAAATATTTGACTTGAGGGAGGTGATTTAAATTTTTCTTCAAAAGAACCCTCCCTTTCAAAATATTTTTTTATGGCAAGAGTTTTATTTGGATTCACCCAAGACTTGTTTTTGGTCTTGGAGGTTCTTGCTTTTCATTTGGACTCAAACCAAAATACTTTTCACTTGGGAAAAATGTCTTTTGAAAATCTCTTTGAAAATACTCTATAGCTTTTGGAATAATCCTTTACCACTTTCAACAATTCTCTCTTGCCATGGCCTTAGTACAAATCCACTCTCCTAAACCTTCCCTCATCTTTGGATCATGATTTGCATCAAATCCAGCAAGTTGGACCTCCCCATATGATTATTTTCCATTTAAATCTTATCAAAACAATTTCTGCCTTCTATTTTAGCCCTTGGAGATTTACAATGGAGCTACCATTTCTGTTTTGATTTTTTCCCCCCAAACCAATTCTCCTTCCTAGTCCTTTGAACCCTCAACCAAGATCCACTGATCTTCAGTTCAAATTTTTCAAACTATACTTGCTGCAAGTTTGGACCAGATTTGCCAAACTTGATGAAATTCATTCAAATCTTTCTCCAAAAATTCTGAGAAAAATCAAGTAGCCTCTGGGTGCATTGAGAGGTCACCTCACCAAGTCCCAGCCCCAGGAAAATTTTTCTTCACACCAAATCATTCTGTCGAACACCTGCAGAGCTTTGTCAATATCAAGTTCAGAGATTCAGAAATACAATTCAGTGATCTACTGTCGTTTTCTTCAGAGCATGTTGTCGATCTCGACAGTGCCGCATTGGCGCCTTGCTTCCCGTCCCCTCCCCCTTGTCCCTGCACAGCACGAGCGCCTGGACGTTTGCGGGCGTCGGCGACGTGCTGGAGGAGGTGCGCCGCCCCGTGACCGACGCCAGCGGCGGCTTTGCGGCCGCCAGAGAGAGGCGCGGCGCAGACGGCGCCACCCAGCGCCGCCCAAGCCACCGGAGAACGCCGCGTGGCCTTCCACTCCCCAGTGCGCGCTGCAACCCTCGTCGTGAACCGCTGGGCGCGGAGCGCGCTCTCTGCCGCCGTCATGCCCGTGCGGCCACCCCACCGTGGACCGACGCCATTACGCCAAGACCGACCAAGATTAGCGGGGGAACGGCACAAGTACATCTCACTGATGCTGCCTGGCCACCTAAACCCCCTGCCAAGCTACTGCCTCACCGTAATTGCTCGCCGGAGCAACCCCGTTCACGGCCGCCCCCTCGATCCGCCTATAAATAGAGGCCCCGAGCTTCAACTCGAACCCACACCACCTCTGCACTCCACCAAGACCCTGCCTAGCCACTGGAAGAGCCCCGAGGAGGTTTCCTTCCTCAAGTCCGGCCGCCGCGACCCGCCACGGGATCCAGCTTGATTTACTCCCATGCGTGCACCTCTGCCTCCCATTTCTTGCCAGTAGCCCTCTAGTGCGTCCCTCCTTCTGACCCGCGCTTCAATTCGAAGTTTGCAGCACACCACCGGAGTTCCCCACCATCACCCGAGCCGCCGTCCGCCGGAGAAATTGTCGCCGTCGACGTGGTGCTCCCCGACGCCCAAGTCCACCACCCACCAACGCGGAAGGACACGCTGATACTCTTGGTACACTCCGATCTCCCTGACTCGCCGTGGTTCAACGCCGGCGACCTCCGCAGTCTTCGGGCGCCGGCGAGGTTTTCAAACCTGACATGTGGGGCCCCCACGTCAGCCTCTCTTTCTTTCCCCGCGAATCGTTTTCTGTTGGCGCCTTCGGGCAGAGTACGTTTTCTCTGTGGGCTTGCGCATTTCTATTCGAACCGTTTTCTGTTTTCTCAGTTAAACCCCTGGAACTTTTCTGTTTCATTACAGATGAGTCCCTGGACAGAAACCTTTATAACTTTTTAATAAAAAGTGATTTTTGAGTGATTCTTTTTCTGACAGTCTTAAAATTTTGTCTAGTTTTTTATGGGATTTATTTGGAAAAAATTTGGAACAACTTTTATACTCGCGTTGGTTTTCACGTTAGTATGCCCTTTCGCTTTACCGTAGGTTCCGGAAGAGGTGACGGAGCCGCGAACTTCGCCGAGCTAGACTCCGACTCCTCCGAACCAGGCAAGCATGTTTGAACCTTTGATATGATAGGCGTTTTGCATGTTTGCGTGAAAGTTTGTGCGTGGCATATGAGTGTCCGTGAGTACCCCGTTGCTTGTGAGGCAACTACCCGCATGTTCCAAAGTTGCAATGATCTCTAGTGAGAGATGGCCTAATCATGTGGTGACATGAAGGGCAGCAAGGTGGTACTGTTGTAGCATACCAGCCTTGCGTCATCCGACAAACTCCGACGTTAACGTGGACGGAGTCACGTTATCGTTCTTTTCCCTTCCGTGCTACCACATGTTTCTTTTGCCAGGATGCGGTTTAGTAAGTTGGTAACCTCTTTCCGTGTACACACAAAACAGAGGGGCCGGGATGATGGTTCCATGGCCCTGGATTAAAGCCAGTCATCCGGTCAGGGGGCATGGGTGTTTCCGGTTGGGACCGAGAGGGGGGGCACCCCCTTAGAGCGCGCGTATAGAAATTTGATCCCATGCTACGCGAGGTTGTAGCCTCCCCGTCTCAAGGTTTTTCTTGAACGTTGCCGAGGGTGATCCCTGGCTTCGGAATGTTGAATGGGTGTGTACTGGTAAGACGTGTTTCTTCCAAAACACCGTAAACGGAACTAGTCCCCGTGACTACTGAAATCCGTTGGCTGTGGTTAAGTACAAACTCTGCAGAGTCAAATCCTTCCAAATCATCGTATCCATGAATCAAGTAGGGTGATCAATATATCCTTATCCATCCTCGTGGAAATTTATCCCGGTGAACAAACTCAAGTGGTAAACCCAGTTTGATTGTTATTCCTGCGGATGGACTAACCTTATATTTGTCTCGTACTTGTAATAATTTATATTCTCGAGCTACTGAATTATTGAGCTACAATATAAGCCCTTTATGTGATGTCGCTCAGACGTCCGACTGTGGCATGTTTGCCTCTTACTTTCAATATAAGCCCTTTATGTGATGTCGCTCAGACGTCCGACTGTGGCATGTTCGTCTTTTAATTTCTGTTATAAGCCCTTTATGTGGTGTCGCCCTGACGCCCGACTGCGGCATTATTATTCTTGCAGTTTCCTCTCGAGGAGTCATTCAGACCCTCGTTTGGCACCGGTATTACTATTCTTGCTGTTTCCTCTCGAGGAGTCATTCAGACCCTCGTTTGGCACCGGTATTACTATTCTTGCTGTTTCCTCTCGAGGAGTCATTCAGACCCTCGTTTGGCACCGGTATTACTATTCTTGCAGTTTCCTCTCGAGGAGTCATTCAGACCCTCGTTTGGCACCCAGTATTTATTTTGGGATTTCGGGAGGACTACCGCCCGACTTCTCTGTTATTTTCCCTTGCACTATTATCTCTATGTCTGAACATGCTGGTTAATCTGTTCATATGCTTCATGTTTACATTTGTTATATCTTATGTCCGAACTGTCTTGCGAGTACTTTCATAGTACTCACCTGGCGTGTTGATTTGGCCAGATGTTGACGAAGGCGATCTCTTGGACGAAGAGTTTGATAGTGCGTCCGACGCCTAGAGGAGTCCCAGTCAGTCCTGTGCGATCCTGGATATTGGTCACTTGTATTATAAACGCTTCCGCCACCTGCAATAAGTCTCCTCGAGCCTCACTCTGACGCTCGAAGAGCTGTAGTTTTCAGGAGTCATATCACCCACTTCGCGGTGATATTTCCACCACCGTTGTTATCGTGAGTTAGTAGTTATGCCACCCTATCCGCCGCTATGTTTTATCGGCGTTCATGTAATAAATTGTTGAGCAGTCTCCGCTCAACCTTGTATTATATTCAGTACTCCTGGTATTTTTCTTCTGTGACCAAGATATTGTCTACCAGTGAGAAGGAATTCTTCTTTACTGGTCCGTAAAAGGGATTGGTCTCTCAATAAATATTTTATGGAAAAACCGGTCGTGACAAGGCGTCAGCGGCGTTGCTGCAGAAAGCGGGAGATACGATAGGCCGTTAGGGGAGCCGGCTGGAGCGCGAGCGGGCCAATCGTGACGAGGTCCAGGATCGCCTCAGCCACTTGGTGAACCAAGTTGCCACGCACGTGTTGTGGCTGCGCGATGCCTACCGTCGTGCCAGCGCAACGATGCCGGCCGTCGGGCTAAACCCGTTCGACCACCCGGTCGACTTCAACGAGCTGCGGCTTCCTGACCTGGTATCCTTCTTCACCTATATCTCCTAGGAGCTGAGCCGTCTCCGTGCGATGGTGGGGGCTGAGCTGGACAAGGAGGGGTTGCGGGCTGCCGTCGCCGTTGCCGGGCGAATCCTTTCAGGGCTCCGTCACCGGAATCCATTCGTGCCATTGGACGCCGTCTTTGACGAGCTGGCTCCAGTCGACTGGGAGCGGGCTCTGCGGGCGGTTGCACCCTGCATCACCAACATCGTGCGCCTCGAGAAGCAGAGGGACTTCGGTGGTGTTTAGGCGCCCTCTGCATGGGCATGTCCATGTCTCAGCGCAACATGACCGTTGGATCAAACTCAGACGGTGCAGATCAGTCACTGTAGCACAAAGTGTGTGGGTGTGTTTGGTTGCATTCTCATCTCAATATAGTTGTTTCCTTTTCGTGTATTTTTGTCAACCTACTAGTGTGGACTCATGCACCCTTCATGCACTCTACCAAACACCCAAAAGTGGGTCGAGAAGGGAACTTTTGCTCCCATCCCGACCCTTCATACACCCTGCCTAACACTATTTGTGCTTCATATGGTTCATGTTTCGTGGAGTACTGTAGCACCGTACTCTCCCTGCGCTGTGGACCTAGTTCTGTTAACATTGATCTCACCATTCATTCTCGACCGGACAGTCGAAAAAGCGGTACTATGTTACATATAGGAGTAGTTGACATGTGCACAACATCATTTGTTATCCTCATATCTTACTACACTAGCAACAAGATTGTGTAGTACTGACGTATGAACCACTGCACATGCCTAGTAGTAGGAGCACTGTGTATGTTCAAGTGGCTGCCGTGTTTTGCACTCCTCCGTCATAAGAGTGGAAACGCTTGCTGTAATCATTTTTTTCTTCAGAAAAACAGTGGACACGCTCTACCGTGCGGATCCTCCTCCAGCCATGCACTAAATTACTCACTTTCGCCGACATGTGGGACAGCCAGCACCTGGGTCCACCAGCCATGCACTAAATTACTCCGTAGTAGAGTGACGATAGACTACCCCGATCGAACTGCCGCAGTAATGCCCAATGAGCTGTCAAATCACAAAACCTCCTCCTTTCCAGCAGTAAGTTGGACGGACGAAGCAACCAACATTTCACTCTTCTCTCTCAGCTTCCTCTCTTGAAGGAAACCCCCACTCGCTTCGCTTCTCCCTCATCTCGTTTCTCCTTTCACTCTTCTCTCTCAGCTTCCTCTCTTGGATGGACGCCGGAGCACCGGCCGACGTGATGTCTATGGCTTTGGCCAAAACCGTCGAGGCTCATCGTACGAAGAAGCCCAAGCACCCCGCCGAGACTACCGCAGACAAGCTCAAAGCCATCGCCCTGTCCAAGCCCCCCTCTCAGGGATCCCTCATTAAGCAAGTCCAGCTAATGTCTCTTGTTGACGATCTTTTTCTCGATCTTGATCGTGTTTTTTCATCTAACACGCAGTACTAGTACTAGTAGTACAACTTTCTGGGTGATCTTGCATGTGATTTTAGTGTGCCAAATGACGGTTCTAAATTCCTCTTTTGACCAAAACATGCGAGAGGTTGACACTGATTTCTAATAGATTACTTTCAACTACTCCCTCTGTCCTAAATTTCTTGTCTTAGATTTGTCTAGATACGGATGTATCTAATACTAAAATGTGACTTGAATTTTGGGACGGAGGGAGTACTTTATGAACATCAATGCTACCTTTTAAGAGGGTATATTTGCCTCAGTAACTTGTGTTATGGATATTGCATGTAATCCCTCTGCTCTCATGCCTTTGAAGACATGTACTAGTGTCTTTGTTCACTCATTTCTGTGCGTATATGTAGTCATATATGGAGTATAATATCGAAAATCATCTTATATTTCTGAACGGAGGTAGTTATAAAATATGGTTTCTGTTTGAATTAGAACCAGGTCCGCGGTGGAGATGAAGTTCTCAAAGTCATGCCGTGTGAACTGGAACACCTGATGATGAGTTCTACTGCTGAACTATCCAGCTGCTGTGTCCTTGTCGCCACGTGTCCTGAACTAGTGTTTTCCTGTAGCATTGTTGTCAGGCGTGTTCTCGAGGCTGTACTTGACCACAACAATTTCCTGGTTGTGCCTTCGATTACGAAGGGTGTGGTTCTTGTAAAGCTTCCCAACAAATCTAATGCGGCATGTCTTCATCATCATGTTTATGAGTGGAAAGACCACTCTGTTAGGTTCTCCAAGGTTGACAAGATGGTGATGGTGCATGTAGACATCTCACACGAAGTCCATGGCCTAGTCAGTTATGCGGGGTTCATCCCGTAGGTCGGTGGCAAGAAATAGTCTGCAGAGTTTAGTTAGTGCAACTTTGCTTGTCTATAGTAAGTACTATTGTTAAGTACTTGATTTGTGTTTGTGAACCCTGTATTGTTTATTAGTACTGCCGCTTTTGGTGTGTGAACGGTCTATGTTAATGTCTGTCCGCTCAATTCAGTCTGTATATTTTGAAGTATCCAGATCATATTTTTTGTGAGGACGGTTTATCAATTATGGTTACACTCCAGTATCTGTATGCATTGCAGGGTTTATCGCACCCACCAGGATTTCCAGTCCCATGGATGTTCGGTCCATACGATTTGTCACGGCCTTTGGACTGTCCTGCTTGTGGGAGTAGGCGGGGCCCCTGCATGCCACGCGTAGTTGGATGATCAATCTTCTGTTTAGTACTTCAACATAGTGATTTCCTGGTAAGGATTCACTCGTGTCACATCAAGTAAATCTTATTGATTTAATGTCATGTTTTCTTTCTTTTCCTGCAATTTTACGATGCAGGTTTTGCCATGTGACATTCATCACAGAATAAACCGTTTGGTTTGCTCTACGATGGCTATTTTTGCAGGTTTCACTTCTTATGTCGTGTCAGTAATGAAGGCACTGTCCATCACTTATATTACTAGAAAAAATTGGATCAGTCTGTTGTCTGAGTACAAGCTGAATCCCTATGATGATCTGCAGTTTGGTTTAACAATAACGCCACAATTAGTCCTTCTCGCGTTTAAAAGAAATGAAGAAAAAACTGGATCACGGTTACGGATCCTAGTCAAGTTAGAAAGCTGATCATAGCAGACCAGACACGATCGCCGCTGTCTCGCACAGATCGAGCACCGGCAGTTGCTCTAGCACTGACAGCGGCAGCAGCTCAGTCTGATCCAGCTGAGGATTGGGCACCGACCGCGTCAGCGGATCAATCTGATCTACCGGAGGATCGGGCATCGACACCGGCACCTGCTCCGACACCGGCACCAGCTCTACAAGGAGCACCATCTCCGGCAGCAGCAGTGGCTTCGGCACCTGCACCAACACTTGCACTTGCATCTGCTCTGGCCCGTGCAGTTGCACGGGCAACAGACTGGGCTGCCGTTCGCACTTCATATACCAAAGTCCTTACAAAAACCGACATGTCCACCTTCTTGGTAAGCATTGGCCGCCCAAGTGCTTCGTTCTTTTTTCTTTCCATGTAGTTTCAAATGATTCACTGTGTTGATCTAACTGTTTGGGTATGTCTTCTTGTTTGCAAACAAAGAATTCCTAGAGCAACGAGGGAGTCGTTCAACAATCCGGCGGACCGCGGCCAAGTTTCTCTTACCATGCGGCGCCTTGGTGTGAATGAACCTGCTCAATATACCGTAAGTACAAAGGATGGTCGCATGATGATTGATGCTAAAGGATGGTCAAGGTTCAAATCTAAATCATATCTTGCGGTAGGGGATGATGTCAAAATCGAACTTTCTCGGCAAGGAGAGCTGGTCCAAATCAACTTTGAAATTCTTCAGTAGCAGCACGCAACTGCCGAACTGATCTATCCTCCGAGATATTTTGATGTAATAATCTGGCATGGTGAAACAAGTGTCCTGTGTGTATAAGTAGTACGACAGTATTATTTATCACATGGTATATCGTTGATAGAATTGCAACTCTGATTGCTGGTTAGGAACTGTCGTTCGATTTCATTGCAACAGCTGCCGTGCTTTATTCATTTTTGTGTATTCGCCTTGCGACAGCATCTAAAACCAGTGCCGTACCGATCGCTTGCAATATGAAAAGCGCTGAGGTAGAACACATGGGCCCCCAAACATGCAGGGTCGTCCTGCGGCCCACAGTACAGAACCGTGAGCCTATCTGAGTATTATATTCTCAGCTGAACCCTCATAAAAAAAGCTGAACCCCCATAATGCCCGTGCGTTGCAGAGGGAGTATATTTCTCGGCAAGGTGAGCCTGTGATATAAAAGATTTGTATATTTCTTTACAGAGGGAGTATCACTCTGTCAAAAAATATATTTATGTGTAACTAGTTACTCCTGTCTTTCTACTTCCTTTCGCTGATATGTGGGGCAACCGGCAATGGGGTCCACGTGCCATATGCACAAATTAGTGTGCACAACTTCACGGTAGACACACCACGGTCGTAGCGCCGCAGTAATGCCCAATGAGCCGTCAAATCACAACCCCCCCCCCCTTTCCAGCTTTAGCAGTAAGCTGGACGGACGAAGCGGCAATATTTCACTGGGCCTGAATCCCCTTCTCCCTCATCTGCTTGTTCAGAGAAAACCCCCTCTCGGCGATTGCATAGGGTTTTCTCATGGAGAACCAGGTACGAATTCTTCATCCATCCCCGATAAATCCAAGTCCCTTGGTCGCAGGTAATCCTAGGATGGTAGCCGCCGCCGTTGATGCATTTTTCTTCCTACTGAATCTAGTGTGTTTCATTTGCAGTGCCCAAAGTGCGAGTACCCTACAGGTTTCTGCGCCCTTGGCGAGACGCCACACTTGTTCCTTCTCATCCTAACACAGCATTTTGAAACACGCACAGTATGTTCCTAGAATCCTCTTTTCTATCCGGGAGGGTGGGGTTTTTTTGAACATGTTGTCTTCTCATATTATTTTTCCTGCAGTGTATTATTTGCTCTGCCGGAACACATGTACTCAAGATGCTCGGCCTTGCCATAACTGAATACACTAGTTTAATGGTCACAGTGAAGACAAGCCATGGATATAAGTTCCGAGTTGGGTTCATGAACCAAGAAGCCACACTTGTTCCTTCTCATCCTAACACAGCATTTTGAAACACGCACAGTATGTTCCTAGAATCCTCTTTTCTATCCGGGAGGGTGGGGTTTTTTTGAACATGCTGTCTTCTCATATTATTTTTCCTGCAGTGTATTATTTGCTCTGCCGGAACACATGTACTCAAGATGCTCGGCCTTTCCATAACTGAATGCACTATTTTAATGGTCACAGTGAAGACAAGCCATGGATATAAGTTCCGAGTTGGGTTCATGAACCAAGAAGATCGCTGCTTTTTTTATGGCCAAACTTGGATAAACTTTCTCAAGTGTTACGGACTGACAGTTGGCGCACGAATGTTGATGGAAATAGCAGAACCTGGTCTTATCTTCACTGCGATCTTCCACCCCGATGTCGTTCCAATTGTTCATCCATGTTAGTTTTGTATCTGGTTCTTGCTTGTTGCCTCGATTACTTCTTAATCCACCTATTCTGTCTAACTAATCACAATTTAACTTTAGAAGTAGCAACAAATCTCTCACGAAGATGCTACTTCTAACTAATATTTTCTTATAATTGGTGGCACGTGTAGGTTTTTCCAGAGTTAAGCAGTCTGCTCGTTTGTTACTCTGTAATAACTCGGCTGTTACTAATGGCACTGAAGTTGACTGGATCGACATCCACAAGTTCCTACACTTTATTGATTGTCTTGAGGTCCTTGTGGGGCATTTCAATGGTGGAAGGCCACGTGGGATATGTGTGCCACTGCTGCACTCGTTGAACAGGTCCAACTGTGTCGAGAAACTTATGGTACGAGCTGTTTTCTGTTATATATGTTGTTCATAAACTATTGCTTATACACAGTTTTACAACTGTGATCTTCTTGAAACAGGAACTGCCGAGTTCTATTGTTCCTATACAGATGCCTGACCATGGTCGGGTCAGACTTGCGCTTGGTCACAACATGATGTTTATGTCGACCTACTCAATTCCCCTTGGAGGTGAAAAGATACTTATTCATGGGTGGTCTCAAATAATGAAGGCCCGTCGATCTTGGAGAATAGGACAGAAGATTATGTTCATGCTTTTCCATGGCTCTAAAGTGAATATCCTGTTTATTGACCACGTTGCTTTCAGCTTTGATTGTTAAGTGCCCCTGCTAGTTTCAGTTAAGATTGTTAAGTACTCCTGCTCCTTTTACAGTCTGTCGTGTTTCTTCAGTCCTGTCTTCCTCCAGCCGCCAAAACCAAACCAGCGCCGGCGGGGCCGCCTGCTTCCGCCTCCCACGGCTGACTGTGCCTCAGCGCATGCATCACCGCCCCATTGTCTCCTAAATCGTTAACGCCGACGTCCTCCGCGCGCTTTGGTGCGCTCGCCGTGGCGCCGCCCTCTCGCGTTGTCAACATGGTCAACAAACAACAGGAATCGGCAGAAGTACATGGAGAGGATGACAGTAGGGGCCCACCACGTCAGCGTATGGAAAAATAAAATGCTTCCTCCTAGTGTTTTCCTGACATCTGGGACCCACGACATTGTGAGCGTATATAGTCAATAGACAAGAGAACAGCACAAGTTCGGCTGACACCTGGGACGCAGCTACTCGAGCAGTTTTTTTTTGTTTGGTATTGTTGAGACAGAGCAGGGTTTGAACTGGGCTGTGGCCCGTCTAGCCCAGGCTTATATTTTATGTTCACCATGTGACCAGCCCAGCTATTTTTTCTTTGTGAAAATGAGCCCAGTTTATTTTTTCTGAAAAATACCCAATCCAGGCCTACTTATTTTTCTACACCCTGATGGGCTGCAACTCTTTCAAGACGCCTGCAAATCTTGAAAGTAATATGAAATGGGTTGTAAATATAAAAACTGATGACAAATTGGCAATTACTTTATAATTTCTGATTTTTTCACATTTTCAGATTCCTATTTCACTGGCATTAACCTAATTTAAATATATCTTCAAAGTACTTTAAATCTGGCTCGACATTTCGGTATTAAAAATAGTTTGGAACCCGCCCTGGCCAACCAAAAAAAAGACTGCAATAAATTGCATAAGAAGTTTCCATGAGCTATATATAAATTATTAAAAAAAGAGGGAGTAGTCTGACTTGTGGGCCTGTTTAGTTGACGCGTATGCAAGATTTTTTTAGTTATTATATACGTCAACAAACGATTCTAGCAGACGTAACCGTTGGATGTCAATCCAACGGCCGTCGTGTTTCTTCAATCTCTGATCTTCTTGCTCCAGCCGCCAAAGCAGCGCTGGCGGGACCGCCTACTCCCGCCTCCCGTGGCCGGCTATGCTGCCGCGCAGGCCTCAGCGCCCCCTACTACTCCCACCGCTGGCCAGGGCATCCCTCTACTCACCCACACCCCTGTTATTCTGCGGCGACGGTAGCCTCACACCGCAGCCGAACCGGTGAACCCTCGTACTCCTCTCCGTGTGGGCTTCCACTGCCGCGTCTTCCCCGGCTCTGCGTCGTCCCCTTCCTAGGCCTCGCCGTCGTCCACCGCCGTGGTGCTCTCGGCGCGGCGTGGTCAATGTGGTCAACGACCGACTTCCATCGGAAGAGTACTGTACGTGGAGAGGCTGACAGCTGGGTCCACGGCAGCCGCAAGGAAGTGCCTCCTTATTACGCGGAAAATAATTATTCCTCCACCTGACAGCAGGGACCCACCGGACGGGCCACCAGTATTTCACGAAAAAAACGTTTCCCCCTGACTGCTGGGACCGACAGGACGGGCCGCCGTATTTCGCGAAAAAACGTTCCCCCCGCTGTCAGCTCGGACCCACCGGAAGTGCCTCCTTATTACACACAAAAAAAATGAATACCCCCTGCTAGCTGGGACCCACCTTGGTGGGAGGCTGACTTGTGGGCCTACTAAGTTGACTGGGACGGAGGCCTTTGTCAACTTTAGTCAATATATGAACGATGCTAGCTCCAGTGACCGTACGATGTCCATCCAACGGCCGTAGTGCTTCTTCGACCTCTGGTCTTCTTGCTCCAGCCGCCCAAAGTAGCGCCGGTCGTGCCGCCTGCTCCTGCCGCTCGTGGCCAGCTGTGATGCCGTGGAGGCCTCACCGCCCCCTACTACTCCCACCGCTGGCCAGGCCATCCCTCTACGCACCCACACCCCCTGTTATTCTGCGACGACGGCAGCCTCACACCACAGCCGAACGAGTGAACCCTCATACTCCTCTACGCGTGGGCATCCACTTCGGCGTCTTCCCCGGCTCCGCGTCGTCCCCTTCCTAGGCCTCGCCGTCGTCCACCGCCCTGGTGCTCTCGGCGCGGCGTGGTCAACGTGGTCAAGGAATGGCTTCCATCGGACGTGGACTGTATGTGGAGAGGCTGACAGCTGGGTCCACGGCCGCAGCAAGGAAGTGCCTCCTTATTACGCGCAAAATAATTATTCCTCCACCTGACAGCGGGGGCCCACCAGACGGGCCACCGTATTTCACGAAAAAACGTTTCCCCCTGACTGCTGGGACCCACCAGCTACATCTTCGCATGCAAGGAAGTGCGTCCGAAAAAAAAGATTCGCCCCCTGACTGCTGGGACCCACCAGCTACATCTTCACACGCAAGGAAGTGCATCCGGGCAAAAAGAAAACAAAACGATTCCCCCCTGACTGCTGGGACCCAGCAGCTACACCTTCACACGCAAGGAAGTGCGTCCGGGCAAAAAAAACGATTCACCCCTGACTGCTGGGACCCACCAGCTACATCTTCGCAGGCAAGGAAGTGCCTGACAGTTAGGACCCACCTGGTCGAAGCGTACGTAGCGTTGTCATTCTGGTCGCGAACGTGTACGTACATATATAATGGTCGATGTAGAGGCGCGCACGTGTCGTAGTAGAGGCGCGTACGTGTCGTAGTAGAGGCGCGCACGTAGCATGTACACATACGTACAGCGGCCAGGGTGCAAGAAAGAAAATATGGCCACGTACGTACATACGGGCAGGGTCTCGCCTACTCGCGCATACGTACGGCTAGGGCTCGTGTACATGGCTGGGTCGAAACGGAGAAATAGCGTCATCGTCGTGTTCATGGGGAGGCAACGGAATGCGTCGTGTTCATGGGGAGGCAACGGAATGCGTCGTGTTCATCGAGAGGCAACGGAACGCGTGGGAGCCAACCGGCTGGGTCGGAATGGAATACGTGGTCATGTTCATCGGAAGGGCTTGGACGGAACAGGCGATGGAAACGAGGCCTGGCGTACCGCAAAATAGAGGAAACGACCTTGTGTTCGACCGGCCATGTTCGAACCGGGATCCTGTTCATCGGGAGGGGTCTGGCGTACCGCAAAACGGAGGAAACGGACCTCCTACGTTCGAAACGGGGGTCCTGTTGATCGGGAGGGGTGTGGCGTACCGCAAAACGGAGGAAACGGACTTGTGTTGGAGCGCTACGGTCGAAACGGGGGTCCTGTTGATTGGGAGGGGTGTGGCGTACCGCAAAACGGGACTCCACGGGATACTGTTCATCTCCACCGTCGACCTCCTCCAGCCTCCACGGGCTACCGTCGAACTCCTCCAGCCTCCACGGGCTACCGTCGACCTCCTCCAGCCTCCACGGGCTCCTGTTCATCCAGCCTCCACCGCGCGCTACTCCACCGGCTACTGTTCAATCACCCCTCCACCGTCCACTGTTCATCCAGCCCTCCACACCACGGGGTCCTGTTCAACCAACCCTCCACGG
>NC_057799.1:51274811-51300033 GCF_018294505.1 Triticum aestivum | reverse complement strand
AAGGAATCGCTCGATCGGGTTCAGTTAACAGCCATCGATCAATCGCTCGGGTTCAGTAACGCGTAGCCTGCAGTGCAATCGCTCGGGTTCAGTTAGAGCCCAACGCCTCGCTCGGGTTCAGTTAGAGCCAACGCCTCGCACACACGCGCGTACGTGTACGAGAGAAACGCGCATCGCTCGGCCCCCGACCTCCCACCGTAATCGGGAACTCCCCTAAATTTTCCTCCCCCTCGCTTCTACCACGGCTTTTTCCGTCATGGACGGCCCAAAGAATGTCATGCAGCTGCGTCTCCGGCCCGCCCAGGACGAAAAGCCCATTTTCTGTAATGATTTGTTGTCATAGAAGTAGGAGCCCACCACATCTATGATGATACCGGGTTTTGTCACAATTATCGTCATAGAAGTGTCATATGTATGACAGAAAAAAATTCGTTCGGCCCAAAATGTCACGGAGGTGTCTTTTTTTTTTGTAGTGAGCCATTTCTGGCGATGGTAGGTCACGTGGATGGGTGCGCTGGAGAGCTTGAGCTCTCACGCCTCGAATGGTGGCCGCGGGGCTCTGGGAGGTGGTCGCTAGCTACGGCAACGGCGAGCTCTAGCGGTGGCGGCGCTCAGGAGCAGTTGGGTTTGGCGCTAGAGAGCACGGGAGGGAGAGGTGCTGGTGGCAACGGGTTGGCGGAGACGTTTTGAGCACGTTGGTGTGCTCGGACTCGGGCTGCAGTGACCGTGGCCGCAGATGCATCATCGCCGACGGCGAGGGGCTCCCAGCTCCGGTGGAACTACGGCCTTGGCGGGGCAAACGGGCGCAGGAGTAAGGGGAACGGCGTAGTAGCTCACAGCGGACTCGCAGAGACACTCAGAGTGCTCGGGGACGACCTCCAGTGCACGAATCAGCGGCGACCTCCGGCGGCCAGATGCGGCAGTGATGAGCTCGAGGGCGACGCTGTGCTGCTCCGGGCCTTGTTCTTGTCGGTGAGGAGACGTGGCGGAGAACGACGGAGCTTCTGGACAGCTCGGTGAGGCGAGGGGATGGCAATGGGCACGGGGGTGCTCGTCGGCGGCGGCGGGCACGTTCGGTGAGGTCGGGAACGGCGAGGGAGATAGCAGGGGGAAGAGTGAGTGAGCTAGAGGGATTGGGATGACACCGAGGAGGCGATTCGCGGTGTCGCGCTGTCCTCGGACGCAGGTAGGCAGCCTGGCGTCGTGGCGCTTGCGCGCGCCCGTGCGTTGTCTATGCCTCTGCCTACTGGCAGAGGTGGGAGACGACTGGCAATGGCCAGGTGGGCTGGGCCGGCTCATGGGCCGCACAGGTAAGTGGCCCAGGTACTATCTCTCTCTCTCTTGTTTTGTTTCTGTTTTCTATTTTTCTGCAATCTGTTTTGGCTTTAATAAAATACTAAAGCATTTTGTAAAATCTTGAAATAACTTGTGGACACTTTCTGAATTATTTCAATGGCCCACATTTAGTTTCAGAATTATTTGAGCATTTAAAATAGTCATCGCAAGTAAATGCTCAAATTCAAATACACTAAGATTTAATTCAAGAATCAAGAAATGACCCAGAAATATGTTCATCATTTTTGGCAGAGGTTTTCACCTTTATCAGAAATCATCAACATTTTCAAAGGCCATTTTGGGTTCATTGAAAATGATTTTATTTGAACCTACTTGAATTCATTTAGTGCTTGGGTTTGAACATCCCCAATTCAAAATTATTTGAATTTTAGACATGATGACATGAATGCAAATGCAACTATCTGCAAACAAATTCTAGGGCTGTGACACATACCCTCGTAGACCGAAAGCGGAAGCGTTTGACAACGCGGTTGATGTAGTCGAACTTCTTGTTCCGACCGATATCAAGCACCGAACGTACGACACCTCCGAGTTCTGCACACGTTCAGCTCGATGACGTCCCTCAAACTCTTGATCCAGCAAAGTGTCGAGGGAGAGTTCTATTAGCACGACGGCGTGGTGACGGTGATGGTGAAGTAATCCGCGCAGGGCTTCGCCTAAGCACTACGTGAATATGACCGGAGGCGTAAACTGTGGAGGGGGGGTGCCGCACACGGCTAACAATTGTTGGTGTGTGTTCTAGGCGCCCCTCTCCACATATATATAGGTGGGAGGGGGAGGGAGGCAGCCTTGGGGTGCCCCAAGTAGGAGGAGTCCTACTTGGGGGCTTTGTCCAATTCACCCCCCTTTACCATATTCACTGGAGGGGGAAGGAAAGAGGAGGGAGGAGGGAAGGAAAAGGGAGGCTGAATCCCTCCCCTGCCTTCTCTCTTCCCCTGTTTCCCTCTCTCTCTGGTGCGGCCCATATGAGGGGTGCAGCAGCCCCTGCTGGCTGTTGCATTTCCCCTCTTGGCCCATTAGGCCCATATAGTTGCCTGGGGGGTGCCCGGAACCCCTTCCGGTGACCCGATATGTTCCCGGTACCCCCGGAACACTTCCGATGTCCGAATACTATCGTCCTATATATAAATCTTTACGTCTCAACCATTTCGAGACTCCCCCTCATGTCCGTGATATCATCCGGGACTCCGAACAACATTCGGTCACCAAATCACATAACTCATATAATACAAAATCGTCATCGAACGTTAAGCGTGCGGACCCGACGGGTTTGAGAACTATGTAGACATGACCGAGACACCTCTCTGGTCAATAACCAATAGCGGAACTTGGATGCTCATATTGGCTCCTACATATTCTATGAAGATCTTTATCGGTCGAACCGTTATGACAACATACGTTATTCCCTTTGTCCATCGGTGTGTTACTTGCCCGAGATTCGATCGTCGGTATCTTCATACCTAGTTCAATCTCATTACCGGCAAGTCTCTTTGCTCGTTCTGTAATACATCATCTTGTAACTAACTCATTAGTCACTTTGCTTGCAACGCTTCTTATGATGTGCATTACCAAGAGGGCCCAGAGATACCTCTTCGATACTCGGAGTGACAAATCCTAATCTTGATCTATGCCAACCCAACAAACACCTTCAGAGATACCTGTAGAGCATCTTTATAATGACCCAGTTACGTTGTGAGACTTGATAGCACACAAGGTATTCCTCCTGTATCCGGGAGTTGCATAATCTCATAGTCGAAGGAATGTATTTGACATGAAGAAAGCAGTAGCAATAAAACTGAACGATCAACATGCTAAGCTAACGGATGGGTCTTGTCCATCACATCATTCTCCTAATGATGTGATCCCATTCATCAAATCACAACACATGTCTATGGTTAGGAAACTTAATCATCTTTGATTAACGAGCTAGTCTAGTAGAGGCTTCCTAGGGACACGGTGTTTTGTGTATGTATCCAGACATGTATCAAGTTTCCGGTTAATACAATTCTAGCATGAATAATAAACATTTATCATGATATAAGGAAATACAAAATAACAACTTTTTTATTGCCTCTAGGGCATATTTCCTTCGGTCTCCACTTGCAGTAGAGTCAATAATCTAGTTCACATCGCCATGTGATTTAACACCAATAGTTCACATCTTTATGTGATTAACACCCATAGTTCACATCGCCATGTGACCAACTCCCAAAGGGTTTACTAGAGTCAATAATCTAGTTCACATCGCTATGTGATTAACATCCAAAGAGTACTAAGGTGTGATTATATTTTGCTTGTGAGAGAAGTAGTCAACGGGTCTGCCACATTCAGATCCGTATGTATTTTGCAAATTTCTATGTCTACAATGCTCTGCACGGAGCTACTCTAGCTAATTGCTCCCAATTTTAATATGTATCCAGATTGATAATCAGAGTCATCCGGATCAGTATCAAAGCTTGCGTCGACGTAACCCTTTACGACGAACTCTTTTTCACCTCCATAACTGAGAAACATTTCCTTAGTCCTCTTTAGGTACCTAAGGATAATTTTGACCGATGTCCAGTGATCTACTCCTGGATAACTATTGTACCTCCTTGCCAAACTCATGGCAAGGTACACAATAGGTCTGGTACACAGCATGGCATATACTTTATAGAACCTAAGGCTGAGGCATAGGGAATGACTTTCATTCTCTCTCTATCTTCTGTCGTGGTCGGGTTTTGAGTCTTACTCAACTTCACACCTTGCAACACAGATGATGTCTGCTAGAACTTACATCGGTATTTCCCCAAAGAGGAAGGGATGATGTAGCACAACAACGGTAGGTATTTCCCTCAGTGATGAGACCAAGGTTATCGAACCAGTAGGAGAACCAAGCAACACTACGTAAACAACACCTGCACACAAATAACAAATACTCGCAACCCGACGTGTTAAAGGGGTTGTCAATCCCTTCCGGGTAACGGTGCCAGAAATTGCCAAGTTGACGGGATAAAGTTGTAATAGATTGGATAAATAGATCGCAAATAAAATAAAGTGCAGCAAGGTATTTTTGGATTTTTGGTTTAATAGATCTGAAAATAAAAGCAAATAAAAATAGATCGTGAAGGCAAATATAATAAATAAGAGACCCGGGGGCCGTAGGTTTCACTAGTGGCTTCTCTCGAGAAAAATAGCAAACAGTGGGTAAACGAATTACTCTTGGGCAATTTATAGAACTTCAAATAATCATGACGATATCCATGCAATGATCATTATATAGGCATCACGTCCAAGATTAGTAGACTGACTCCTGCCTGCATCTACTACTACTACTCCACACATCGACCGCTATCTAGCATGCATCTAGTGTATTAAGTTCATGAAAAAAATGGAGTAATGCAATAAGAACGATGACATGATGTAGACAAGATCTATTTTTGTAGAAATAGACCCCATCTTGTTATCCTTAATAGCAACGATACATATGTGTCGGTTCCCCTTCTGTCACTGGGATCAAGCACCGTAAGATCGAACCCATCACAAAGCACCTCTTCCGATTGCAAGATAAATATATCAAGTTGGCCAAACAAAACCCAAATATCGGGGAAGAAATACGAGGCTATAAGCAATCATGCATATAAGAGATCAAAAGAAGACTCAAATAACTTTCATGGATAAAAGATAGATCTGATCATAAACTCAAAGTTCATCGGATCCCAACAAACACACCGCAAAAAGAGTTACATCATATGGATCTCCAAGAGACCATTGTATTGATAATCAAAAGAGAGAGAGGAAGCCATCTAGCTACTAACCACAGACCCGAAGGTCTACAAAGAACTACTCACGCATCATCGGAGAGGCACCAATGGACATGATGAAACCCTCCGTGATGGTGTCTAGATTGGATCTGGTGGTTCTAGAACTTGCGGTGTCTGGAATTGCTTTTCGTCGACTCCCCTAGGGTTTCTAGAATATTGAGGTATTTATAGAGCAAAGAGGCGGTTCGGGAGGCCACCGAGGTGGGCACAACCCACCAGGGCGCGCCTGGGCCTCCAGGCGCGCCCTGGTGTCTTGTGCTCACCTCGGGCTCCCTCTTCGGTACTTCTTTGGCCCACTGGATGTCTTCTGGTTCCAAAAAATCCACAAAAAGTTTCTCTGCGTTTGGACTCCGTTTGGTATTGATTTCCCGCGATGTAAAAAACATGCAGAAAACAACAACTGGCACTAGGCACTATGTCAATAGGTTAGTACCAAAAATGATATAAAATGACTATAAAATAATTGTAAATCATCCAAGAATGATAATATAACAGCATGGAACAATCAAAAATTGTAGATACGTTGGAGACGTATCAGCATGCCCAAGCTTAATTCCTGCTCGTCCTCGAGTAGGTAAATGATATGAAGAGAAATTTTGATGTGGAATGCTGCCTAACATGCTCATCACATAATATTTTCTTTGTAACATGGACATTTGGACTTTTATATAGTTCAAAGCGATAGTCTAGTTTTGACATGAGGACTTAAATACTCAAGCATATCAACAAGCAACCATGTCTTTCAAAATATCAACGCTAAAATAAGTTATCCCTAGCCCATTATGCTCAATCATTGATCCATTCATGAAACACACTCGCATATTAGCTACACCCAATGCTCAAGTACGATCATAGTGCCCCTTAGTTGGTGCTTTATAAGAGAAGATGGAGACTCAAATTAAAAATAAAAATTGCATAAAGTAAAAGAAAGGCCCTCCGCAGAGGGAAGTAGGGATTTGTAGAGGTGCCAGAGCTCAAAGCAAAAAAGAGAGAGATAAAACATTTTGAGAGGCATGCTTTTCCTGTCAACGAGAATGACCGAGTAGTTCCCAATACTTTCCATGCTAGATATATCATAGGCGGTTCCCAGACAGAAATTAAAGTTTATTCCTTTTTCAACCATACTTTCACTTTCCATGGCTAGCCGTATCCACGGGTGCCTTCCATACCAACACTTACCAAGGAATTTATTATTTGTCAACATAAAGTAAATTCATTTTTCATTTCGGAACTGGGCATCCCTAATACCTTTGCCATACTCTCGTGCAATGACAAGTGAATAAACACTCATCGTGAGAATAACATATCTAGCATGGAAATATATTAGCCACCCCCTACCGTTTCATGCACTAGTACGCATCAGTGCTATACAAACGAATTTTAACCCCTTTCCGCGACGGCATTTGGAACCGTCGCCTAGTGAGTGACGGTGATAGGGGGGTCCTTCCCACACGACCCAGAAACCGTCGGCGATAGGGACCCTGCAGTACTCCTACTCGTTTCTGCTTGCATTGCCATCGCAGTCGGTATTCTGTGGTGCTACGTTTACGATGCGCGGCCCATCACAAACGGTTCACTATTATAGAACGTGTATGATGCGCGGCCCATCACAAACGGTTCACTATTAAGAAGATTAGCTAATCATCGTATGAGTGTCGCACAGGATTACGAAATGTTGGACCATCGTAACATCATCGTACACGACAATTATCGCACACGCTATTCTGTGGTGCGACGTTTACGATGCATACTTCATCAGAAACAGTTCATGGTTGCGAATCGTGTATGATAAGGCAACTAACACAAACGTTTAGTTTGCCCGCACCGTTTGTGATATTGTCTGACATCGCACATGCTTTGCAAATGGCAACTGTGTGCATGCTTGCACACGTTTCCTCTCTGTGAACCGTCTCGGATTATGGTGTATATCGCAAACGTTTGTGTTTTACCAACCGTTTGTGCCGTAACAACCTAGAGAGCATAATTTCACCGTAATTTAATTGCTGCTATTTCAAATTGTACCAGATTTGAATTTGAATTTGAATGTATGCTACAGCTTTATTCATATCCATCAGGTTCAAACAACCAATGCATTATTCGATTCATAGGTACATATGTTCAAGAATTACATAAGAACCAAATAAAGAATGATGAACCACAGTTGTATACTTGTACTATTAAAGACAGTAAAGAAAGACGTGATACATCTCCGTCGTATCTATAATTTTTGATTATTCCATGCCAATATTATACAACTTTCATATACTTTTGGCAACTTTTTATACTATTTTTGGGACTAACATATTGATCCAGTGCTGAGTGCCAGTTCCTGTTTGTTGCATGTTTTTTGTTTCGCAGAAAATCCATATCAAACGGAGTCCAAACGGGAAAAAAACTGGCGGAGATTTTTTTTTGGAATATTTGTGGTTTTTGGGAAGAAGAATTAACGCGATACGATGCCCGAGGGGGCCACGAGGCAGGGGGCGCGCCCTGGACCCTCGTGGCCACCCCGTAAGGCGGTTGGAGCCCTTCTTTCGCCGCAAGAAAGCTAATTTCCAGATACATATCGTGTCCAAAATTCAGCCCAGTCGGAGTTACAGATCTCCAGTTATAAAGGAAACGGTGAAAGGGCAGAAACCAGAACGCAGAAACAGAGAGAGACAGAGAGACATATCCAATCTCGAAGGGGCTCTCGCCCCTCCCATGCCATGGAGGGCAAGGACCAGAGGGGAAACCCTTCTCCCATCTAGGGAGGAGGTCAAGGAAGAAGAAGAAGAAGGGGGCCCCTCTCCCCCTCTCTTCCGGTGGCGCCGGAATGCTGTCGTGGCCGCCATCATCATCACCGCGATCTTCACCAACATCTCCGCCATCTTCACCAACATCTCCATCACCTTCCCCCCCTCTATCTACAGTGGTCCACTCTCCCGCAACCCGCTGTACCCTCTACTTGAACATGGTGCTTTATGCTTCATATTATTATCCAATGATGTGTTGCCATCCTATGATGTCTGAGTAGATTTCCGTTGTCCTATCGGTGATTGATGAATTGCTATGATTGGTTTAATTTGCTTTCGTTATGTTGCTGTTCTTTGGTGCCCATCATATGAGCGCGCGCGTGGATCACACCATAGGGTTAGTTGTATGTTGATAGGACTACGTATTCGAGGGCAAGAGTGACAGAAGCTTCAACCTAGCATAGAAATTGATGCATACGGGATTGAAGGGGGACCAATATATCTTAATGCTATGGTTGGGTTTTACCTTAATGAACGTTAGTAGTTGCAGATGCTTTCTAATAGTTCCAATCATAAGTGCATAGAATTCCAAGTCAGGGATGACATGCTAGTAGTGGCCTCTCCCACATAAAACTTGCTACCGGTCTAGTAAAGTAGTCAATTGCTTAGGGACAATTTCGCAACTCCTACCACCACTTTTCCACACTCGCTGTATTTACTTTATTGTGTCTTTATCTAAAAACCCCCTACTTTTTATTTGCGTCCTCTTTATATTCTTGCAAACTTATCCAAAAAGACCTACAAAGTACTTCTAGTTTCATACTTGTTCTAGGTAAAGAGAACGTCAAGCGTGCGTAGAGTTGTATCAGTGGTCGATAGAACTTGAGGGAATATTTGTTCTACCTTTAGCTCCTCGTTGGGTTCGACACTCTTAGTTATCGAAAGAGGCTACAATTGATCCCCTATACTTGTGGGTTATCAAGTCCTTTTTCTGGCACCGTTGCCGGGGAGAAATAGCGTGGGGTGAATATTCTCGTGTGTGCTTGTTTGCTTTATCACTAAGTAGTTTTTATTTTGTGCTCTTGTTTTCTATCTTTAGTTATGGGTAGGAAACGCAAAATACCAAAAAAATTAGTTGTACCTACTATACCAATGGTTGAAGAACCACTCAAAATCTATCACACTCCTGAAGCTTTTTACTTGGATCATCTTCGATCCCTATGTGCTCGTGATTAAACCCCAACTTAGCTTAGTTGAGGGCAAATCTTTAGATGAGCATGCTTGTTATGTGCGACACCGCATATCTCAAAAAGGGAAACTTTTACTGGATCAAATTCATCGTTTGCAATGTTATGCTTGGAATTTATGTGAAATATATGATTTTACTTGTTGTTCTGAAGACCCTAAGAAACACCTTCCCTACCACTGTTTGTTTAGTGATAATGGAATCGTATCTTCGTATGCTAAGGGTGTTTATAATTACTATGATGTTCAACAAATTGAAGAATTTGTTGCTTTTAAGGGTGCTTATGAAATTGCTTCTTTGATTGAAAAGTATGATGCTACTCTTTACAAATCTGAAAACTTTGCCATACTTAAATACCGTTATGATAATTATGCATCTAATGCCTATGTTAAACCATATATTGAGGACTCCCCTGCTGTCCAAGAAGAGACTAATATTTTGCAGGAGTCTATGGAAGAAGAAATTGATGAAACTGTGAGCCCATTGGATGAAAAAGATTATGAGGAGAGCGAAGAACAAAAGGAGGAAGAGTGGATTAGCTACCCGTGCCCACCTTCTAATGAGAGTAACTCTTCAACTCATACGTTGTTTAATTTCCCTTCGTCCTTACAGAAGGATGATTGCTATGATGATTGTTATGATCCCGTTGATTCTCTTGAAATATCCCTTTTTGATGATGCTTGCTATGCTTGTGGCCAAGATGCCAATATGAATTATGCTTATGGAGATGAACTTGCTATAGTTCCTTATGTTAAACATGAAATTATTGCTATTGCACCCACGCATGATAGTCCTATTATCTTTTTGAATTCTCCCGACTACACTATATCGGAGAAGTTTGCACTTAATAAGGATTATATTGATGGGTTTCCTTTTACCGTTGCACGTGATGATTTTGATAAATATAATATGCATGTGCTTTCTGCTCCTACTTGCAATTATTATGAGAGAGGAACTATATCTCCACCTCTCTATGTTTCCAACATGATAAAATTGCAAGAAACTGTTTATAGTATGCATTGGCCTTTACTATATGTGCATGAATTGTTCTTTTATGACATGCCGATGCATAGGAAGAGAGTTAGACTTCGTCATTACTTGATATATGTTGCTTTGTGCTCACTACTAAATGCCAAATCATTGCTAATTAAAATTGGCTTTGATATACCTTGGGATCCGGGTGGATTCACTACTTGAGCACTATATGCCTAGCTTAATGGCTTTAAAGAAAGCATTGCCAGGGAGACAGCCCAGAAGTTTTAGAGAGTCATTTATTTCTGTTGAGTGCTTTCATATAGTTTAAAAACAATAAAAACAAAGAGGGGAACCCAAAACTTTTCAAAAAAGAAAGTGAAAGTGAGAGAGACAAGCATTGTTGAAGTGGGAGCTAGCCTTGAACTTTGTTCATGCTCACGGAAACTTTGTGAATCTTGATTACAGAAACTTTTCAACAAAAATAATTATCCCCTTGTACAATTCCATTGTATTATAAAAATAATGTGCCAAGGTTTGCCTTTAGGATGTTTACAGTGCTTGCTGGTTTGTGCGGTGCAGGACAGAAACTTTGGTTGTAGTGCGCGATTTTTAATGTTCTACTGGAACGTCAAAAAGTTCTTATTCTTTTTGCACTGTCTTTCTATGAACATTGTTTATTTTTCCTAATTTTTACAGAATTTTTCAAGTTCCAGAAGTATGGTTAATGTTCAGATTGTTACAGACTGTTCTGTTTTAGACAGATTCTGTTTTTGATGCATAGTTTGCTTGTTTTGATGAAACTATCAATTCCTATCAGTGGATTAAGCCATGGAAAAGTTATATTGAAGTAGCTATAATGCAAAAACAAAATATGAATTGGTTTGCAACAGTACTTAGAGTAGTGATTTGCTTTATTATACTAACAGATCTTGCCGAGTTTTCTGTTAAAGTTTTGTGTGGATGAAGTGTTCGATGATCGAGAAGGTCTCGTATGAGGAAAAGGAGGATAGACAAGAGCTCAAGCTTGGGGATGCCCAAGGCACCCCAAGTAAATAGTCAAGAAGACTCAAGCGTCTAAGCTTGGGTATGCCCCGAAAGGCATCCCCTCTTTCTTCAACAAGTCTCGGTATGTTTTGGGATTCGTTTCGTTCATGCGATATGTGCAAATCTTGGAGCGTCTTTTGCATTTAGTTTTCACTTTTTTATTTTATGCACCACGCTGGTATGAGGTAGTCCTTGGTTTATTTATAGAATTCTCATTGCACTTCACTTATACTCTTTGAGTATGGCTTTATAGAATGCTTCATGTGCTTCACTTATATCATTTGAAGTTTGGATTGCCTGTTTCTCTTCACATAGAAAACCGCCATTTGTAGAATGCTCTTTTGCTTCACTTATATTTGTTAGAGCGTGGGCATATGTTTTGTAGAAAGAATTAAACTCTCTTGCTTCACTTATATCTATTTAGAGAGTTGATAGGAACTGGTCATTCACATGGTTAGTCATAAAATCCTACATAAAACTTGTAGATCACTGAATATGATATGTTTGATTCCTTGCAATAGTTTTGCGATAAAAAGATGGTGATATTAGAGGCATGCTAGTGGGTAATTGTGGATTAGTAGAAATACTTGTGTTGAGGTTTGTGATTCCCGTAACATGCACGTATGGTGAACCCTTATGTAACGAAGTCAGAGCATGATTTATTTATTGATTGTCTTCCTTATGAGTGGCGGTCGGGGACGAGCGATGGTCTTTTCCTACCAATCTATCCCCCTAGGGGCATGCGTAGTAGTACTTTGCTTCGAGGGCTAATAAACTTTTGCAATAAGTATATGAGTTCTTTATGACTAATGTGAGTCCATGGATTATACGCACTCTCACCCTTCCATCATTGCTAGCCTCTTCGGTACCGTGCATTGCCCTTTCTCACCTCGAGAGTTGGTGCAAACTTCACCGGTGCATCCAAACCCCGTGATATGATACGCTCTGTCACACATAAGCCTCCTTATATCTTCCTCAAAACATCCACCATACCTACCTATCATGGCATTTCCATAGCCATTCTGAGATATATTGCCATGCAACTTCCATCATCATCATATACATGACTTGAGCATTTATTGTCATATTGCTTTGCATGATCATAAGATAGCTAGCATGATGTTTTCATGGCTTGTCCGTTTTTTGATGTCATTGCTACGCTAGATCATTGCACATCCCGGTACACCGATGGAGGCATTCATATAGAGTTATATCTTTGTTCTAGATATCGAGTTGTAATATTGAGTTGTAAGTAAATAAAAGTGTGATGATCATCATTATTAGAGCATTGCCCTAGTGAGGAAAGGATGATGGAGACTATGATTCCCCCACAAGTCGGGATGAGACTCCGGACGAAAAAATAAAAAATATATATATAAAAAAGAGAAAGGCCAAAAAAAAGAGAAGGCCCAAAAAAACAAAACAAAAAAATGAGAGAAAAAGAGAGAAGGGGCAATGTTACTATCCTTTTACCACACTTGTGCTTCAGAGTAGCACCATGTTCTTCATATAGAGAGTCTCCTGAGTTATCACTTTCATATACTAGTGGGAATTTTCATTATACTACTTGGCTTGTATATTCCGATGATGGGCTTCCTCAAATGCCCGAGGTCTTCATGAGCAAGCAAGTTGGGTGCACACCCACTTAGTTTCCAGTTTGAGCTTTCATACACTTATAGCACTAGTGCATCCATTGCATGGCAATCCCTACTGCTCACATTGACATCAATTGATGGGCATCTCCATAGCCCGTTGATTAGCCGCGTCGATGTGAGACTTTCTCCTTTTTTGTCTTCTCCACATAACCCCCATCATCATATTCTATTCCACCTATAGTGTTATGTCCATGGCTTGCGCTCATGTATTGCGTGAGGGTTGAAAAAGCTGAAGAGCGTTAAAAAGTATGAACGAATTGCTCGGCTTGTCATCGGGGTTGTGCATGATTTGAATATTTTGTGTGGTGAAGATGGAGCATAGCCAGACTATGTGATTTTGTAGGGATAACTTTCTTTGGCCATGTTATTTTGAAAAGACATGATTGCTTTATTAGTATGCTTGAAGTATTATTGTCTTAATGTCAAATGATAGACTATTGCTTTGAATCACTCGTTTCTTAATATTCATGCCATGATTAGATTATGTGATCAAGATTATGCTAGGTAGCATTCCACATCAAAAATTATTATTTTTATCATTTACCTACTCGAGGATGAGCAGGAATTAAGCTTGGGGATGGTGATACGTCTCCGTTGTATCTATAATTTTTGATTGTTCCATGCCAATATTATACAACTTTCATATACTTTTGGCAACTTTTTATACTATTTTTAGGACTAACATATTGATCCAGTGCCCAGTGCCAGTTCCTGTTTGTTGCATGTTTTTTGTTTCGCAGAAAATCCGTACCAAATGGAGTCCAAATGGGATAAAAACTGACTGAGATCTTTTTTTATATTTGTGATTTTTGGGAAGAAGAATCAACGCGATACGATGCCCGAGGGGGCCACGGGGCGGGGGGCACGCCCCAGGGGGTCAGGCGCGCCCTGGACCCTCGTGGCAACCCCGTAAGGCGGTTGGAGCCCTTCTTTCGCCGCAAGACAGCTAATTTCCGGATAGAGATCGTGTCCAAAATTCAACCCAATCGGAGTTACGGATCTCCGGTTATAAAAGAAACGGTGAAAGGGCAGAAACCAGAACGCAGAAACAGAGAGAGACAGATCCAATCTCGGTGGGGCTCTCGCCCCTCCCATGCCATGGAGGCCAAGGACCAGAGGGGAAACCCTTCTCCCATCTAGGGAGGAGGTCAAGGAAGAAGAAGAAGAGGCCCCTCTCCCCCTCTCTTCCGGTGGCGCCGGAACGCTGCCGTGGCCGCCATCATCATCACCGCGATCTTCACCAACACCTCCGCCATGGTCACCAACATCTCCATCACCTTCCCCCTCTATCTACAGCAGTCCACTCTCCCGCAACCCGCTGTACCCTCTACTTGAACATGGTGCTTTATGCTTCATATTATTATCCAATGATGTGTTGCCATCCTATGATGTCTGAGTAGATTTTTGTTGTCCTATTAGTGATTGGTGAATTGCTATGATTGGTTTAATTTGCTTGTGGTTATGTTGATGTCCTTTGGTGCCCATCATATGAGCGCGCGCGTGGATCACACCATAGGGTTAGTTGTATCTTGATAGGACTATGTATTGGAGGGCAAGAGTGACAGAAGCTTCAACCTAGCATAGAAATTGATGCATACGGGATTGAAGGGGGGCCAATATATCTTAATGCTATGGTTGGGTTTTACCTTAATGAACGTTAGTAGTTGCGGATGCTTGCTAATAGTTCCAATCATAAGTGCATAGAATTCCAAGTCAGGGATGACATGCTAGCAGTGGCCTCTCCCACATAAAACTTGCTATCGGTCTACTAAAGTAGTCAATTGCATAGGGACAATTTCGCAACTCCTACCACCACTTTTCCACACTCGCTATATTTACTTTATTGTGTCTTTATCTAAACAGACCCTATTTTTTATTTACGTGCTCTTCATATTCTTGCAAACTTATCCAAAAACACCTACAAAGTACTTCTAGTTTCATACTTGTTCTAGGTAAAGCGAACGTCAAGCGTGCGTAGAGTTGTATCGGTGGTCGATAGAACTTGAGGGAATATTTGTTCTACCTTTAGCTCCTCGTTGGGTTCAACACTCTTACTTATCGAAAGAGGCTACAATTGATCCCCTATACTTGTGGGTTATCAAGAGGCGAAATACATTCTGGTTGCCGAACAAGGTGAAGCAGAATGCCCATATTGTGCGCTCCTCCATGCAGAAGGCACGCACGACTCTAGTTCAACCCCTTGTGATGGCCGACCGCCCATCCTTCACGATCTTCATGAAAACATCTAGATAATCATCGTGTTCTGGTAGAAATACTTTAAGCTTTGCATGCCCACCAATCATGTAGTTTGAGAGGTAATCTTGAGTAAACTGCTTTGGCAACCACTGCAAAGGAAAAAGATTCAAACATTGTCATCTAACACAACTCATTATGGACAGTAAAAAGAAGGCTGCAGAGTTCTTACTTACCATCCTGCAGTTCGATGTTGTCTTCGATAAAGTGTAAACAAATAGTTTAATTGCCATCTTTGGACCCATTTTAATAACAATCTTTATCAGCTTCCTCACTTGATGCTTGTTCATCGATATCTCATTGCCCCATACGCAGAAAGGGTCGAAACACGGATCTCTACCGATGACATATGTACCTAAAAGCACCAAGTTAATATTAGAAGCTAAACAACAATTGCACAATGATGTAGAACAACACTCTTTTATAATATGTCTATATACATCCGTATGTGGTAGTCCATTTGAAATCTCTAAAAAGACAAATATTTAGGAACGGAGGGAGTATCTTATAACATCCAATATACTCACATATTAGATGAATTAACATCTTATATTATTGGCCGGCAGGAGTTTAGTTCATTCTTACAAATTATCGGCTGATTAACTGCTGCTGTATCCATGGGTTACAGTTAGTTTGAGCTAGTTCAGGCTCAAATAGCCCTAAAGTATATCTAAACATGAGGGCTAGTTTGAGCTAGTTGCATCTATAACCCACCCAAAAAAACTATCCAACCGAAGAGGTGCTAATTGGAGCTAGTTCTCCTAGTGCATTTATTGTCAATCTAACCCTGCCATCCAAATAACTCTTTGGATGGAGTTAGTTCAGGGTTAGTCATGAGCTATAAACTAACCCTAACCTCTAGCTAAGTTGAGTATCCAAACAGGGTTGTGTTGTTGTTGTTGCTGCTCTTCTACGTATATTTAGACATCATTAGAACATTAATGTAACACTCTTCCTTGTTGCTATGTAGCCTAGGATTGCATATTTAGACACTAAGTACAGTGCATGTTGCTATGTAGCCTCAGATATATTACATATGACCCTAGTTAACCTAACGATAAATGGGTTGCAGATATAACTATGTTTGCTTGTTCTTAAATGTTAGGCCTGTTGTAGTTAAAAGTCTGATTTTGTTTGCCACTTTCACTTATTCAATGGCCGTTTTAACAGGGCTCCGGTGGCTGCATCCTGCTGGCATGCTGATGAGGAATTACCAGAGTTAATTGGTCGGAGACCTATTGCTATTCAATCCATGTTGGTTCCTACGAATCACATGGCTGCCTCCACCTCCATGCAGCAGCTTCCTAAATTTAATTTGGCTCCGCTCAATTTTATGAGGTTTTCCAATAAGGATTCGGCTGAAGCTTCTACCTCTAATATTGGGATTGTTCAACGTCCAGATTCATCTGTTCATGCTACTGTTCTTGCTCAGGAAGAACAAACCATTTTTGGATCTTTTCGTACCACGTCCGCATTTGGGGCAACTGATCAACCTATTTCCTTATTGGACAAATTCCTCCAATCAGCGAGATTAGAGGAATCACAAATTCCGGTATTTCTCCATTTGGGCGCTTTTAAATGCAGAGTTAATGTGGCATATCCCGCTCTCCCGCAAAGTTTCCTTTCTTCGGCTTTCAAGTATGCACCGGCCCATGACCACTGGCCCCCGATTCTTTCGGCCCAGCACAAGGCAGATTTGGCCCAAGCAACATACACAAAAGCGGAGATTTTGGATTTATCGACTAACTGGGCAAACCTGTGCGGACGCTGCCTACAATGGGGTCACAAAAAGATTAATTGCCATGCCAGGATTATTTGCATTAATTGCTCTGCACCTGATCATAAGGTAACTCTCTGCCCATTACGAGCTAATCCGCCGTCCAATTTGAGTGTGGAATCCACAAGTTTTGGGAATCATATCAATCAACCAGGGTTTTCAATCCTGCTTACTTCTGGCACTTCCCCAACTACCAAACCCTCGACCACCGTCCGATGCAGTAGCTGCGGCTTCTATGGCCACATGGCTCGATTTTGCCTTAAACGCCGTAGAGCAAGGCAATGGAAATGGGTACCCAAAAAATCTACTCTTTCCATTTCTACCCCTCACGTTCCAACTTCTGCCTCGAATACTGATACGCCCCTGCTCTGCTCTGTCTTTCGACCGCAATCACCAACATCGCTCCCACCCTTGCTCCCCCTCCCCCTTTCCACCATGGCGAACTATCCCCTGAACCCGGTGCCGTTCCTGCCACCGGGCTTCGCCGTCGAGATAGGGCCTGATGATCGCGTCGTCCGGGGCAGGATGGTGGTCGGCCCGATCCCTCCGTTGAATCACGACTACCTTGCCATTGCTGAAACCAGTCAGTATGTTCCTCTGCATCACCGGGTCGCCATCCGCAATGCCATCCAAGGTTTGCTTCATGAAGCCCAACTTTTCACCACTGAATCCAGTGATCATCCTTTGGGTATTGGGATTTTTGGATTTGCGGATTCTTTCATCAGAGATACTGCTGTTGCCACCCCTCTGGAATTAGAGGAGGAAGATCTGCTCATTACTTTTGTGCCGCATAATGAAGCTCTCAATAGGCGCACCACTACCTTTGGTCCTGAGATTTGGTTGATGTTTTTTGGATTTCCCTATGACTACCAGACAGACTACTACGTTAGTAAGGCTTTGGGGGGGTTTGGTTCCTTAGTGAATTGGTATAACCCCCGTCAGGACAGAAGGATTATGCTGATCAAAGCTCGAGTAATCAGTCTGAGATTGGTGCTTAAAAGCTTTGTAGTGTGGCAACTGGGTGGTGCCAGGGATTGCTGGACAGTCCAAATCACTATTTTGCGTAGCAATGACTCGAACGCCCTCCTACCTGAAGTTCCTCCTGCAGGTGAAGAACCACCGCCTCCGGATGGCAATCCGCATCCCCAGTTTGGTCCTGAACTCACTGCGGAGCAGCTTTATCAACAACAAGTACACAATTGGCTTGTTCAGAATGCCGCCCCGGCCAATGGTGGTCAACAAGGCAACAATGGTTGGGGTGCATGGCCGGAGCCCCCACCTCCACCCGTTGTCCAAATGCCACCATATCTGATGAACTTTCAAGCTTGGTTGGCCGCACAGGGTCTGACAGTGGAACATGGTCTGGTTCCTGATAACAACTTGGAAGACAGTGCTACTCAGGCCTGGAATGACTCGATCACTGTCTCCGATGAGGGTAGCTCGGATCTCTCGGGGTCTGCCTTTGCCTTGGTGATTGTGGAAAATCCAGCCCATCAGGAGATGATGCCAGTGGTGTCTGAAGAATCTCTTACCGTCACTGTCGAACTGCACAATGAAGGGCTGCGCTTTGGACTGTCCACCCACGGAGAAATGCTCATGAATCTTTTACTTGCTGACCCTACTCCTCGCCAATTGCTCAACAATGCCATGTTCTCTGCAATTCGTCCAGTTCTGGGTACCTGGGGTCCCTGGAGCAGTGGCTACGGTCTGAGGTCCAATTTGCAGGTGGAAGTTCAGGTCTCTGTCAACTCAAATGGGTTGCAGTTCACGCACGTCCCCAACACAACCACTAGCTCTTCTGTGGTCCTCACCGAGCTGAATGAGCCCTCTGCCCAACCTGAGCTTTTGCAGTTGCCTGCGCCTGGAGAGATGCAGGCGGTCAGTTTTCAACCATCTGAATTTGTTGAGCCTGCTGATGTGCAACCTGAAGATATTCCGATATCTGTTACTCCTGAACCTGTAGCAGCTCAGTCCGATGATCAGATCTCCCCCGCCAGTACTAAAGTGTTGTCTGAATCCTTCTCTTCTGAAATAGATGCACTGAGCAGTGCGATGTTTGAAACTAGTTTGATTGGTGAGAGTTCCTCCAGGCACACCAACATTCAGAAACACCACAAAGGAAAGATGTCGGTGCCCATTGATACAGCCACTCTACGCCGCAGTAACAGATCCACCAAGTATGATGGCTTCAGGGTTCCACAGCCTTCCGATTCTCGTCAGCAGAAGTCCAAGGTTAAACCTCGCCTGATCCCCTCGGCTGTTACTGCAGCATCACAGCCCCCCTTTGCTGAACAGGCATCTGACTCCCAAGAGCTGGCAGTCCCACCTCCTACTCCAATTGCTACTATGCAAGCAGTGGGGACCCATCTGTGCGCCATCCCAGCGGAGGAGCTGTCTGATGCAGCTCTCGCCAAGGGGCCAGAGGATTCCACCTCCTCCGCCTGAGCTATCTGAGTACTTTTTCTTTTGCTTATTTCGTCAATGGTACTTTTGCAGAGTTGGAATGTACTCTGTTGGAATATTCGCGGTCTTAATTCCCCCGATAAACATTTAGCTCTTTCAAACGCGATCAATGCTAGTGGATGCGCCGTTACCTGTCTCTAGGAGTCTAAAATGCCTTCTTTTGATATCGCTATGCTCAAAGTTTTATGCCCTCGACGTTTTGATAAGTTTGCTTTTATACCATCGCAAGGAGCCTTGGGCGGCATAGTAATGATTTGGAATAGTAGCATGTTTACTGGCGATGTCTTTTTATCAGAACCGTTTGCTCTGGGCATAGACTTTACTTCCACTCAATCTTCGCATCGATGGAAATTGGTTAATGTTTACGGTCCGTGCCAAGGGGAACAACGTGACAAGTTTACTCAGTGGCTCTTTGACATTGATATCCCACCTTCTGAGGACTGGCTCATCCTTGGGGATTTCAATTACATCAGATCACCTGACAATCGTAGCAAACCTGGTGGTAACGTGCATGATATGTTTGTTTTTAATGATTTCATCCGACAACAGATGCTTACGGAAATTCCTATCAAAGGACGAGGTTATACATGGTCAAACATGCAACAAAACCCACTACTTGAACAACTTGACTGGGTTTTCACTTCTCTAAATTGGACTGCCTCCTTCCCCAATACGGTTGTTCACCCGCTATGTAGACCGGTTTCAGATCATATCCCTTGCTCGGTGGTCATTCAGACCACGATTCCTAAATGCAAAATCTTTAGGTTCGAAACCTACTGGATTGTGCACCCTGGGTTCATGGACATTGTTGAGCAGGCTTGGAACAAACCTATTCGCCATGGACATACCTCGAATGCTGCATCCAGACTATGCCAAAAGCTTAAGTCTGTTCGCCATGCGCTCTCTCAGTGGAGTAAACAGATCTCCCGCCTCAAAGTCGCCATTGACAACACCAACAAAGCAATCCTTGAAATGGACTCTATTGCGGACCGCCGCAGTCTCACACTGCCTGAAACCAATTTCTTGGCCATTCTCAAGAAACACCTTCTTCGACTATTACAATACCAGAAGGAATATTGGAAAAAACAATGCACTATCAGATGGATTCAGTTTGGCGATGAAAACTCGAAGTTTTTTCAGGCGGTGGCAACGGAAAACTACAGGAGAAATTGTATTTCAACCCTAAAAACACCGGATGGCACGACAGTTGATGATCATGCGGGCAAGGAGTCAATTCTTTTTTAGGCTTTCAAAGATCGACTTGGGAAAACTAACCCCCAACCCATGCGCTTCAACCTTTCCAAGGTATTCAGATCACAGGTGGACTTTGACAGCCTCACCACTCCTTTCACACATGCAGAAATAGATGATGTTGTCAAAGAAATGCCGGCGGATCGCGCACCTGGACCTGACGGTCTCAATGGAGCCTTTTTAAAAGCGTGCTGGCCGATCATCAGAACGGATTTTTATCAGCTTTGTGAGGAATTTCATTCGGGCAAACTAAATTTGGAAAGCCTCAACTATGGATTCATCACTCTCATACCCAAGAAAAATGCCCCAGAGACAGTTAATGATTATCGGCCCATCACGCCCCTTAACTGCTGCCTCAAGATGGTAACCAATATTCTTGCAAATAGGCTCCAGAGAATCATCCTTCAAATTGTCCATCGTAACCAATACGGCTTCCTACGTGGTAGATCGATACATGATTGCCTGGCCTGGGCTTTCGAATACATACACCAATGTCAGGCCTCCAAACGGGATATTATCTTATTGAAGTTGGATTTTGCCAAGGCATTCGACACCATAGAACACTCGGCTATGCTGCAAATTATGAAGGAAATGGGATTTAATAAGAAATGGCTCCAATGGATAGAATGCATCTTTGCTTCTGGGAAATCTTCAGTCCTTCTCAACGGGTCCCCGGGCCGCCAATTTCTCTGCAGGTGTGGAGTCCGACAAGGTGATCCTTTGTCACCCTTGATTTTTGTGTTGGCTGCTGACCTCCTTCAAATGGCCATAAATGATGCTCTGGCTAACAATCTCTTGCAACACCCGATCCCACCATCATCTGAAGACAACTATCCGGTAATTCAATACGCGGATGACACCATTATTGTCATGCCGGCCTGCCAAGAACAGATCATCCGCATGAAGCAAATTTTGACAGATTATGCTGCCTCAATCGGACTCAAACTCAACTTTCATAAGTCATCCATGATTCCGATCAACACTCCCCACAACAAGTGCAAAACCCTCGCTGACCTTTTTGGTTGTTCCATTGCCAGCATGCCCTTCACCTATCTAGGCCTGCCACTTGGCACGACCAAACCGACGGTCCTTGATATGGCCCCCATGGTTTGCAAAGCTGAACGAAGAATCACTGCAGCTATGTCATTAATGTCATATGCCGGCAAATTGGCCCTTGTGAACTCCCTCATCACGGCACTTGCTATCTATCCCATGGGAACCCTCAAACTCCCCCCTAAAATAATTGAACAGCTCGATAAAATCAGAAGGTATTGTTTGTGGAAGAAGAAGACCGAAGATGGGGAGAAATGTACACCCCTGGCTGCATGGGACATGATTTGCCGACCCAAGAAATGCGGTGGCCTTGGCGTACTAAATTTACGTATTCAAAATGAGGCCCTTTTGCTGAAAATGCTGCACAAATTCTACAACCGTCATGACATCCCGTGGGTAAACCTCATATGGCACACTTACTACAATGGCCTTATCCCACATGCAGTTGAACCCTCTGGATCATTCTGGTGGAAGGACCTCATTAAGCTCATGCCTACATATCATGGGGTTACAACGGTACAAGTCAACTCTGGTGATACGGCCCTTTTCTGGAAAGACATGTGGAACAGCTCCATCTACACCACATCCTTCCCTCGAGCATTCTCCTTTGCTGCCAATGAAGATATTTCAATTCAACGGTTTCTGGCAACCATGGATCTGGCTGCAACCTTTCGCCTACCGCTATCCATGCAAGCCCACGACGAGCTCCGGCAAATTCAGCGGGAGGTCTCTCATTTCAATCTGGACGGCTCAAAAGATCAATGGATTTGCACTTGGGGAGCCCAACATTCAAAACCTCTGCCTATTACACCTTTGTCTTTCGGAATGTTCAGACCCATGAGGGGTTCAAATGGCTTTGGAAGGCCAAATCCATTCCAAAACTCAAAGTGTTTGGCTGGTTTCTGCTTTCCGACAGACTCAATACCCGCAACATGCTGAACAGACGACACTACAATATTGGCAACAATCTAGACTGTCTTCTTTGCAACCAACATGTTGAGGAGACGGTGGAACATCTGTTCTTTCGTTGCACCTTCAGTCGAGCATGCTGGCGCCTCTTGGGGATCCATTGGCCACCGTAGGGCAATAGGCTGGATATGATTTCACACCTAAAAATGAGACATAGGCGCAAGATGATCATGGATATCTTCCTGGTGGCTGCCTGGAGCCTATGGAAGGAACGAAACAACAACTAGTTTCGACATGTGACCCCTATAGTTGACTCCTGGAGGGCACGCTTCAAAAAGGATTTCTCTGATATTAGCCATAGATTACCACAGCATAAGAACCATTTAGTGGCCACAGTGCTTGCTGCTCTCCTCTAGCCACACCCAACCCTGTTGTTACCCCCTCATGTAAACCCCCCCATTCCCCCTCTCTTGTAAATACCATGTAACACCACCCATCTATATATATGCAGTAGGAAATTCTCCTACTTCGAATTTTTTTTTAAATGTAGTCATTCATAGTGGTATTGTTGAAACTGGTACTGATGAAATTGAACTGCACAGTTCATACTTGCACATGTAGAACATCACGTTGTGAATAACTGGAATAAACAAGGCATACTATGAACAACCAAGGATAGCATTTGAAACTGGACATATGCTAACTACAAACAACCGAACAATCAAAAAACTTTAAAAGAGGCATATGCTAGTAATAACAGGATTAACAGCAAGAAAATATATGCATTCCTATCGGTATGTTTAAAACTGGACTGATGAAATGTACTGCACAGTAAATAATTGCACATATAGAGCATCACATTGTGAACAACTGAAACAAACAAGGCATACTGCAAACAACCAGATATAGCAATTAAAACTGGACATATTCTCACTACCCTACAAAAGGGACTCGACAAAACAAATCATGGGTTTCCCCCTGCGAAGAGGCACGGCAAAACAAATCATGGGTTTCCTCACTTGTCACAGATGGGCTCGTTCCCGTGGGAAGAGCACGGACCCTGGAGGCGCTCCATGTTGTCGCAGATGGGCTCCTTCCCCTTGGAAGAGCACGGCTGTAGGGTTCCCTCCCTGATGTCGCAGAGGGGCACTTTCCCCTTGGAAGAGCAAATGGGCTCTTTCCCCTTCGAAGAGCTGGAGAGGGTGCCCTCCTCGTGGTCACCGTCGATGAGGTCTGACTTGGAAGCTATGGATCCCAAGCCAGCGTCGCAGAACGTGTCCTGCAGAAATGACAAAAGGGGCTCGATGGCGATGTAGGATGGCAAATTGTTAACAGCGAGCCAGAGGAGATCAGCGGCGGGGCCATGGATGAGATCAACGGCGGTTGAACCCGAGGGGTAGGGGTAGGCCACTTAACCTGTGACATAGCCCGCCTCAGGCCGTCGCTGTCGATGACCTTGATGTCGTAGCCGGCGGCCGAGACATGCCCGCATACTCTAGCCCGCTGCTTGAGTGCCTGCCACCAGTAATGGTCGTCAGCTTCCTCAGCGACGTTGGGTGAAGAGACTGCGATACACCTCTTTTGGGCCAGTCGCTCCTTGAGCTCCACGAGAAGCGTAGCCGGGCTTAGGCTGCGACGCTCTGGAGTGGGTATGGGGATCTGTGGGAAAGGGGGCATTTGGCAGGCGTCATCTAAGAAACTCAGGGCGGCCTGGGTATGGAGATCGGCGGGTAAGCTGCACGGGCAAACCGGCAGATGTTGAGAATGGAGGCCTTGCGGCGGCGGCGGCAGCGGCGGCGGGGACCTTGCTAGGATTTCGAGCGAGGGAGGGTGTGTGTGTGTGCGCGCACGCCCGAGGAGGTTTTGGTGTGTGTGTGTGTGTGTGTGTGTGTGTGGAGGGGGTGGGGTGTTTGAGGAAATGACGCGGGCACTGAAAATTTTACTACGCGGGAGTCAAACGCGGGAGTGAAATGTTGGGGCTATTGAAAATTTTGATGATAGTGCATCTCACACGGTCCGGAGATAACAATCATGTGTTATGAAACAGAAAAACGCTTGAGGCGGGCAGATATTTTCTAGGGATGCAGGCGGGATTGCGAACAAGAAACATCGCACACGGTCCGGAGATAACAACCGTGTGTTATGAAACAGAAAAACCCTCGAGGTGGGCAGATATTTTTGAGAGGGGGAGCCTCGTGGAGCCCAATGTACTGTGCGGATGTGTGCGTGACAGGGGCACCGGCGTGGCACATGGTTAGTTTGAGTGAACCGTGTCTGTTGCGTCATCCGACTTGTCTAATGTTCATAAATTTGGCGAAAAAGACGCGGGTGAGGGTTAGAACACGAACACACTTGCATGTGGACCAAATTTATATATGAAAAGGGTGGTTTGATTTTCAAATACCAAATGCAAATTCGATGTGGCACCTATCTCGCAAAGCGCACGGTATTGCTTGCCCCCACCACCCCTCGTGTCGGCACGAAGGGAATCCTAAGCTATGAATGCATGCCCCCTCCCCCCCAACCGAGGTTCAGCTAGCAAAGTGCAAAGTAGCTAGCAGCTGCCCTCCTCCCTCATGTCGCCACGAAGGGAATCCTAAGCTATGAATAAATGCCCCCCAACCGAGGTTCACCTAGCAAAGTGCAAAGTAGCTAGCAGCCCCCTCCCTCGTGTCAGCATGAAGGGAATCGTAAGCTATGAC
>NC_057799.1:51265077-51273846 GCF_018294505.1 Triticum aestivum | reverse complement strand
ATCTCACCAAGATGGATCGTAAAATGGACCAAGAATAATCCACCTTGGTCGTACAACCTCTCTCTTGTTGTTGGTCATAGTGATGGCCGTCCATGCGACCCCAGAGATGGGCTAGCTCGCCAATAATCACGCTAGTAGCTAGTCCCCGGTGACAACCACTGCAGGTGTGTGGCCCAAACATATGTATGGGGAGGTGTGTTTTTGAGTAACAATGGAACAACTTTCATGTGGCACCGCGATTTCGAACTAGAAATCCCCACACTAAGTGAGGGTTAGGTTGACGATGCATATGTATGTTACACCACACTTCAAGCCAACGACAGGGATTCATGCATGCATGCGTGCATAGTATATGCGCTTAAACTTAAGGTCTGAATCTCACCATGACCTATACAACGATAACACGAACCAAATGAAGAATCCACCATGGTAACCTATCTTGTTGTCGGTCAAGGTGATCATGGATGTCCACGCGGGACCACGAATATATAGGCTTGTCGCCATAACCACGCGAGGAGTGTACCGTTCAAAGGAAACCACTACATGCATATGTATGGAGGTGATGCGTGCATGCATGTTTGAATACCATTTCACAACATTGATGTGGCGCGTGCGTCAAAAATCGTACACTAGATCCCCACACAGAGCGAGATCGGTTCATGACGTGTCGTTGTACTAGCCACTTCGACTCGATGGGAGGGATTCATGTGTACACATGCATGTGTGTGTGTGCTCAAACTGTATCATGCATGTCATCCCAGAGCATGACCTATATATATATACCGTATTACAAGCAAAAATAATAATCCCCTCCTAAGTCAAATTAACCTCTCTTGTTGTCTGGCAAAAAGTAGTGATGGACCAAGTGGGCCCACAGATGGAAGGCATCGATATCGCTGATAACTGCTTAAGTGGGTGCGAGAGGACAACCACCACCGCTTTGCATGTGGGCCAAACATATATATGTTGAATACCCAAAATGCACAACTTTGATGTGCCACATGCCTGAAAAACCGTAAACCATGCACCCAAACAGAGTGAGGTTCATGAAGCGTACTACATATGATGGTCCCCTTCCCCCCTCTTCACCGCATACTATATGCTCCTGCCGTAATATGTACAACCCAAAAGAATCCTCATCGATGGTGAAATTAATTAACCTCTCCTGATGTAGGTCAAAGTGATGCATGCATGCATCGACAATGGCCTCGTGGCCCACAGATGGAAGCGTCACACGTGAGCGTCCTAGCTAGGATAACCACCGCATGCATGCATTTGGCCCAGAAAGGTGTTGTGTGATGTTTGAATAACCAATTTCACAATTTTGATGTGGCACGTGCCTCGGAAACCAAAAAGTCCCGACACTGAGTGAGGTGTACTTGTTCATGGACGCGTACATATAGTATATATGCTAGTCCCCTCCCACATCTTCGACGTGTACTGTATACCACCATAACACAAACAAAAAAGATTCTACCTTGCTGGTCAAATTAACCTCACTGCCGGCCGTTCATCAAAGTGATGGACGACGACCTCGCGGGCCCACAGAAAGCATCACATGCGAGTATCAGGTGTCGTGTAGGACAACGATCGACTGCATGTGGCCAAAACATGTATGTATGAAATGGTTGTGTAATGTTTCAAATAACGATTTCACGACTCTGATGTGGCACCGTCCTGCCTAACAAAACGGCCAACCCACACGGTGGCTCATAATGTCTGCAAGTGCTGAAATTGTAAGTAGGGTAGTAGTTTGATAGCAAGATACTTTGTAACGAGCAAATAACGATAGTAGTAACTAAAGTGCAGCAAGGTAGCCCAATCTTTTTGAGGCAAAGGACAGGCCAAAACGGTCTCTTATGATAAGCAAAGCGTTCTTGAGGGTACACAGGAATTTCATCTAGTCACTTTCATCATGTTGGTTTGATTTGTGTTCGCTACTTTGATAATTTGATATGTGGGTGGACCGGTGCTTAGGTGTTGTTCTTACTTGAAAAAACCTCCTACTTATGATTAACCCTCCCGCAAGCATTCGCAACTACAAGAAAAGTATTAAGAATAAATTCTAACCATAGCATTGAACTCTAGGATCCGATCGGTCCCTTACGGAACAACGCAAAAACTGGGGTTTAAGTTTCTGTCACTCTCGCAACCCACCATCTAATTGCTACTCCACAATGCATTCCCTTGGGCCCAAAATATGGTGAAGTGTCATGTAGTCGATGTTCACATGACACCACTAAGGGAATCAAAACATACATACTATCAAAATATCGAACACATATCAACTTCACATGATTACTTGCAACATGATTTATCCCGCGACCTCAAGAACAAAAGTAACTACTCATAAATAATAAACATGCTCATGATCAGAGGGCTATTAAATAGCATCATGGATCTGAACATATAATCTTCCACCAAATAAACCATATAGTAATCGACTACAAGATGTAATCAACACTACTAGTCACCCCCTAGCAACAATCTATAGTTCTGGTAACAAGATTGAATACAAGAGATGAACTAGGGTCTGAGATGAGATGGTGCTGGTGAAGATGTTGGAGAGTTGTTGGTGATGATGATGACGACGATTTCCCCCTCCGGGAGGGAAGTTCCCCCGGCAGAATCGCTCCGCCGGAGGGCGAAAGTGCTCCTGCCCAAGTTCCGCCTCGAGACGGTGGCGCTCCGCCCCGAAAGTCTTCTCCGCATTTTTTCTAGGTCAAAATGACCTATATACTAGAAGATGGGCACCGGAGCTGGGCTGAGGAGGCCACAACTCGCCAGGGCGCTCCCAGGTAGGTTGTGCCCACCTGGTGGCCCCCCTCTGGTGTTTAGTGGCTCTAGTATTTCTTAAATAATCCATAAAAAATCTCCGTGAAGTTTCAGCTCATTTGGAGTTGTGCAGAATAGGTGGCCTGACGTAGCTTTTTCAGGTCCAGATTTCCAGCTGCCGGAATTCTCCCTCTTGGTGTGTACCTTGCAAATTATGAGAGAAAAGGCATTAGAATTACTCCAAAAAGCATTATTATAGATAAAAACATTATAAATAATAGTAAGAAAACATGATGCAAAATGGACGTATCAACTCCCCCAAGCTTAGATCTCGCTTGTCCTCAAGCAAAAACGGAAATCGAAAAACATGTCCACATGCTTTGAGAGAGAGGTGTCGATAAAAACAAAATATGGACATAGAAGCATCATGTTGATTATTATAACAGCAACAAAATTAAACATATGACTTTTATCATAGAACTTTTATCATATACTTCTCATGAATAAGTAATAGTTCATCACACAATCGAAGTATAAAGCAAAAACTGTATTAGAAACCAACAAACCATGTTCTTAGTGAACTTTGCAACAACAATTCATCATCTTTTCAGGAAGGGTCACGTGTCGGAGCCTTTAGTCAAGTCACATACTCAATCATCATATAGTCTTGTATGATTGCTAACACTCACCGAGTACACATGAGAAAAACATTTCAACCGGACACATAGAAAGATAGGGGCTTATAGTTTCGCCTCCCAACATACTCACCTCAAGGGTGATGTCAACAATAATAACTCATGCTATCTATATTCAACTGGACATATGTGCCTAGATCTTTCCTCACCACGTGATGCTTGCCAAAAGAAAATAAAAAGGAATAGACATAAAACTTTGACTCTTTGCATAAAAGTAAATACATAAAGGTAAAGGATAGGCCCTTCACAGAGGGAAGGAGAGGTTGCCATGCGCTTATTTGTTTGTATGCTCAATCCCTTAGTGCAAAAGAACGTCACGTTACATTGCCCCTTAAGATGACAACCTTTATTATGCAGTCTATCGCTTTTATTCTTTGTCATCCAAGTTCGTGCAATGCTCAATTTTCTCTTACACTAAACAATCTCACATATTTAGAAGCAATTTTTCAGGGGGCACATAGTTGTCATCGTCCTCTTCTTCTTCGCTGTCTTCCATCATAACCCCTATTTCTCCATGCTTGGTCCAAACATTATAGTGTGGCATGAAACCCTTATAAAGCACGTGGGTGTGAAGGATTTTCCGGTTAGAGTAAGACTTCGTATTCCCACATATAGGGCATGTACAACACATAAAACCATTCTGCTTGTTTGGCTCAGCCACTCCGAGAAAATTATGCACGCCCTTAATGTACTCGGAGGTGTGTCTGTCACCGTACATCCATTGCCATTCATCTGCGTGCATTATATATAATTAAGTGTGTCAAAAACCATTACAGAACATCATGAATAGATAAGTGACCAAATTAATAGGAGTTCATCATCACATTAAAACCAAAGTACATACATAGTTCTCATTGAACAACATATTGCTTGCTCTCCAGAGCATCTAATTAAACCATACATTGAAACTACGTAAAACATTTCAATGCAACAACAAATGCGATCATAAACGCAACCAAGGTAACAATTGATCCAACGGCATAATGATACCAAGCCTCGGTATGAATGGCATATTTTCTAATCTTTCTAATCTTCAAGCGCATTGCATCCATATTGATCTTGTGATCATCGACGACATCCGCAACATGCAACTCCAATATCATCTTCTCCTCCTCAATTTTTTCATTTTTTTCCTTCAAGTAATTATTTTCATCTTCAACTAAATTTAACGTCTCGACAATAGGGTCGGTTGGAATTTCCGGTTCACATACGTCCTAGATAAATAAAATCTATGTCACGTTGGTCGGCATAATTGTCATAAAAAAATGAACCAAATAGTTATAAAAGATAATATATACCACATCCGAATCATAGACAGGACGAGGGCCGACGGGGGCGGATACCAAAACCATCGCACTATATAATAACAAGCAATAATAAAAGTAAGAAAATTAGACAAGTATCTATCTAATCATACAAGTAATAATTTTTTCCTTTCAGAAAGAAGATAAGAACAAGAGGCTCACCACGGTGGTGCGGGCGACGAGATCGGGGCGGGCGATCGACGGCGGTGAAGACGGGGACAGGACGTGACGGACCGCTAAACCTAGATAAATCTTGAGGAAAATGGAGCTTGGAGGTCGAGTTTGGAGAGGAGAAAGCTTAAGTAGTGTGGCTCGGGCATTTCATCGAACACCTCATGTGCATAGGAGGTGAGCTAGAACACCACAAAGCCCTCCCTCGCCGGCCAAAAAAAAGAGAGTAGTGGAGTGCTCTGCTCACGGGCGAGGGTGTATATATAGGCACCTCATTGGTCCCGGTTCGTGGGTAGAACCGGGACTAAAGGCCACCCTTTGGTCCCGATTCCAGCCACGAACCGGGACCAATGGCTGTGGGCCAGGAGCGATGCCCATTTGTCCCGGTTCGTGTCTAGAATCGGGACCAAAGGGTCCAGACGAACCAGGACCAATGCCCCACGAGGCCCGGCTGGCCCCCTGGGGGCACGAACCGGGACTGATGCCCCCATTGGTCCCGGTTCGTGACTGAACCAGGACTAATGGGCTGGCCAGGCCTGAACCAAAGCCCTGTTTTCTACTAGTGTCTTCTAACTAAGCTAGGTAAAAATGCTAAGTGTGTAGGTCATTTTAGAGCTAAGCTAGGTAAATAGGTCATTTTGGAGCTAACCTAGGTAAAATGGATCATATTGGAGCTAACCTGGGTAAACTTGGTCATCTAGGAGCTAACCTAGGTAAAATGGATCATATTGGAGCTAACCTAGGTAAAATTGGTCATTTTGGAGTTAACCTAGCTAATTATGCCATTTTTTAGTTATATAAGCATATTATGCCATTTTTTTACATAAGTAAGCTAAGTATAGGTCTTTTTTAGCTAACCCAGGTAACTAAGCATGTTAGAGCTAATTTAGCATTTTAGAGCTAACTTGGGTCATTTTGGAGCTAACTTAGGTAAAATTGATCATTTTGGAGCTAATTAGGCTTATTATGTCATTTTTGAGGAAAATAAGCTAACTATATGACATATATGAGGTTACCAAGATTGTTATGCCATTTCAATCCTAAGTAAGCTAATTATGCCAGTTTTTACATAAGTCAGCTAAGTGTCTGCCATTATTGAGCAAACCTAGGTAACTAAGCATATTAGAAATAACTTAGCATATTAGAGCTAACTTAGGTCATTTCGGAGGAAACAAAGCTAAGTATAGATCATTTTGGAGATCTGACTTACCTGACATACTTCACTCCTCCTCCTTCTTCTTCTCCTTCATCATCCTGATGCACTTAGAGCGGCGAGGCAGTGGGATGTACTCTTCTACCACAATTGGCATGGTCATGTCGCCCGGCTGTGGGATCGCCGGCCCCACCACCATTGCGAGGTCATTGTCAGGCACCACCACCATCGCGAGGCCATCTTCAGGCAGCACCATCGCTAGGTCATCCTCTGCCACCACCATCTCTTGCCCATCATGAGGTCATCGTCAGACAGAATAGGCTGCACCTCCTCATCCCCACTCTGCTCCTTTTCTTCCCTACTCCATTTCGGATTATCATCGCTGCTGCTTTCACTGTAGCCAGACTCGCTGTTGCTTTTGCTGTAGCCAGAGTCGCTGCTGCTGCTCCCATTGCCTGACCAAATGCAACAAAGTTTTTTTAACAATCAGTGTGAGACAAAGCCAAATGGAGAGGAAGAAGAGGCGTAGCATACTGGCATCATCGTCGTCCTGGTAGCGCATGCGGCACATAGTCATGTTGAACACCTTCACGGTGAGCATGGCGTCGCCGTCGTACCTGAAGACAAGGAAGTACACATGGCGCAGGTCGTAGGCACGGACGAACTGCTCTCAGCCACGACACAGGTACAAGTGGTTGTTCCTAATCACCACCTCCACGTCCCAAAGCCTGCGAAGCCCGCTGCCGGCCTGTCGCAGCTTCACATTCTTTGGCCGATGGCCGTCCAGCATCTTCATAAAAGTGTCAGGCAGCCTTTGCAGCGGGGGTCAAGACTGATGTAGCAAACAACAAAGTTATGATAAAGAGATGGGTGAAGGGGAGATCTCTCCTTTTATATACCTGCCTCCTGGAGGAATTCTCAAGTACGATCGTGAAGAAGTTGAAACCTTCCAAGTCGTACTCCGGTGTGGCAGAGCGCAGCCTGCGGTGGTGGCCTCCCCCCATCTCTGATAAGCAGCAGAAGAGACCAATTACTACCCTTACAACATTATCAAACAACATTACAACAGCAGAAGTTTTGAGCAGTAGATAATCAACTACACCGAGTCATCATTTCATATTCAAAAAGCAATGCACTTGTGGACATATGATGGCAACAGCTAGAACCCTTCAAAACAAGGGATTTCTTTAGACATGAAACAAAACTGAAAATGTAAACCAATTTGATGGTGATACCAATAAGAAAACATTGCCACTACCAACGATATTGATGGTGATATTCAAAGATAACACAAGGTTCAAGTGTAACCAATATTTTTTCATTTATTTTTGGTAGAAAAAATATTTGAAATTTGGTGAAATATAGACAACTACAATTTTGCATGACATGCCATGGACCTTATGTCTTCTACTGTCACACTTCAACCAATATCATAATTCATTTAATATATTTTTTTGCCAAGTGACAATTACGTTGCGGAAATTAAATGGATAGCAGTTCACATAGGGTTAAAAAATATCATTGAATGATTAGTTCCTCACTCCATATCACATAAAAATTGCGTTTTGACCATTGATTGTTATTATAATATTTGTATAAAACATGAAAATCAGGAGATTCAACAAACACTCATGACAAAAACCTATACATAGGATTTTCTCCCTATTTGATAAATTAAATTGATATATATGTTGGCTAGGTATCTCGGAGGTGCGCATAATGTCTCTTATATATAGAGGAAATATGAAAACGGCTAGACATCATGCCACCTTTCTTTGATCAGCTGCGCTCACTGCACTAGGTATTTTCTTGTCATATATTCATGTACAAAATCCCAACCTTTCAGCAGAAACGGAACTGGCAAAAACTTTGGTCAGCTAGGTCGCTGCTGGTAAACAGAACCTCATATGTAAGGCTGTACATGTATGTTGTTCATTTGGATTTTACCCCTTCCATTAAAGAGAAGAAGAATCAATCTTTCCCATTGCATCTAAAAATTCTCATTAATGGAAACTAATTGCTTCTTCTTTTCTATAGCACACTTTAATTAATGCGTACAAAATTTTGAGCACACCTAGGTTTTATCTAAAGAAAACATTCCCATGTTCTCAACATGGCCATCGCAGTGAATACTTACTTACCATGGATATTTTGGTTATGTGGCGCTGATATTCTACAGTTTCTAGCACTAGGAGATATGTATAGCCTAAGGACGATCAGCAAAATAATCTTGATTAACTAATCAGAAATCCAACAGATCAGCATGTCTCACTCGAACCAAACTGATATGTATGTTAAACATCACATACAAGTAATTCGAATAAAAGAATGTTAGCGAAACCACAAGGCACAAAGACATGTTGTCCAGTGAATATTTAAATTAAACTAAATGTAAACCAAAACTTAAAAAACAGAATCAAAACCTAAAGTAAAGGTAAACTAAACCAAGCCTAAATTAAACAAAACCTAAACTAAATCTAAAAAAAAGAAAAAAAGATACAAGTTCTCACCGGAGTAGGGGTCGCCGGAGCGCGAGAGCGGCCGCGGGGGTGGAGGAGAGGGGCGTCGCGGCGGCCGGGGTGGAGGAGGGGCGGTGGTGGAGGAGAGGGCGCGGGGGCGGCCGGGGTGGAGGAGGCGGTGCCGGAGTGGCGGGGCAGCCGCGGTAGTGGAG
>NC_057799.1:51263242-51264822 GCF_018294505.1 Triticum aestivum | reverse complement strand
GCGGCGACGGGGGTGGCGGCGGCACGGGGGAGGGGCGGCCGGCGACGGGGGTGGCGTGGGGTGGTGATGGCTCGGGCACGGGGCGGAGAGAGAGGGGACAGAGAGAGGGGTGGGGCGCGGGCATTGGCTTTTTAGTTAGGGAACGGTTCTTTGCCGTCAGCCGCCAGGAAGCAGACGGCAAAGCAGCTGTTTACCGTAGCCTACTTTGCCGGAGCCTTTTGCCGTCCGCGGCTGACGGCAAAGGCCTTTGGGTAGAAAGCGTCCAAATACTGTCATCATTGCATCGTAGCATTCTCTGCCCAAGTTGAACTGAGCCTTCAGAGCCATTACTTATGAGATGGCATCCAACTGACAAAGCTCAGTGTGCTCATGGAGCGGACGTTTTGAAGACTCCAACATTTCATTGAAGGCCTTTGCAGATTCCTCCATCTCCTCGTCCGAATCCCGAGCATCATCAAAGTCTTGCACCATGTTTTCCATCCCGGTACCATGCTCGCCGGCGCGACGACGATCCACCTCAGCTCGGTCACGTTGAGTAGACTCACCATGAAATGTCCACACCGTATAATCGGGCGTAAAACCACTCTTCTGCAGGTGTTTGCCCATTTCAGCCTCTGTCCTCTTTTCCCAATTGCCGCACCGTAAACAGGGGCACCAAGTTTTCCTCTGGCCATTTGCAAATGCGGCTCGCACAAACCCCTTGGTTTTTGTGAACCATTCAGTGCTCCATTTGTTCTGACCAGTGTGACCGGTGTACATCCACGCACGATCACTCATCTTGACTTTCAGAGCTACTAGACACACAACAAATATATATATATATATATATAATTCACCATGTATATATTCATCAGTTGATCTACTTTGTCAATTTTATTACGTCCATGCAACCTACACTCTAATAGGTAATGATAGGTCCTAATCCCACCCGAGTATGTTTAGATTGGGTTCATTTTCCCATGCTATGCTCCGGATCCTACGCAAAATTTCGGCAGCACCTCCCCGCTATTCTCCTGATACACGTCTCTGCAACAAACAGAGAGGATGTGTACCCGGAGAACAACAGGGGAGGCACTGACGAAATTTATGCGTCGGATCCGGAGCAAAGCATATGGGAAAACGAACCCAATCTAAACATACTCGGGCTGTCCATGGATAGCGTTGGACAATTCGAAAGAATCAAGGTTATAAATATGCAAATGCATGCATATTTATAACTATGACGCTTTCGAACGGGAGACACATATTGGTTACGCATACTGATGATTCAAGACACATATGTAGTTAGCTATCAAGTTTCATCGGAATAGATCAAATAATTAATGGGGGAGGAGGACATGTCATTTGTGCTCACCCACGAACGAAGGGGCAAAGCTCGTCAAACGCATGGTGAGGTCATCGAACACCAAACCTCGCAGCGATGAAACAACTGCACATTTAAAACTACCCGATCAACACAATTATATATGATGTTTTTCATAACAAAATCGAATGATATATGACCTAACTAATAATTCACAAATATATGACCCCGTCGGCTTCTGGCAGGCCAAAGAACACCTTTTCGGGAGGGGTCGGGG
>NC_057799.1:51257376-51261812 GCF_018294505.1 Triticum aestivum | reverse complement strand
GCGGGGCGGGGGGGGCGACGGGGCGGTGGGGGCGACGGGGCCCCGGGGCGGCGGCGGGGTGGGAGCAGAGAAACGACGAGGGAGAGAAGAAGTGAGTAACGGGCGGGGGGTACGGGCCGTTAGGTAGTGAGCTCTTTGCCGTCCGCCCCTCTTTGCCGTCCGCTTTTTTGCCTCTTTCCCGTCTGCTAGCGGACGGCAAAGAGGTGGCCCGTTAAGTTTTTCCCAAACGGGCGGGGGGTGGGGGCCACCTCACTCTTTGCCGTCCGCCAGCGGACGGCAAAGAGCTCGCAGATGGCAAAGAGCTTCTTTGCCGTCTGCCCTTTCTTTGCCGTCTGCTTTTGGGTAGCTGATGGCAAAGAGCTTCTTTGTCGTCAGCTAGCAAACGGCAAAGAGCTGGCAGATGGCAAATTAGCTGATTCCAGTAGTGGGATAGGAAGGAAACTATGGAAATTTTACAAAAAGGTACCCACACACCTCTCCACATTTGCAAATCAGGCCTTCCCTCGTTCACCCTTTTCTCTCACAAGATAAACTACTCATACAAATGCATCTTGATGTTACGTGCAATGCACGGGCATCTTGCTAGTAAGAATGAAAACAAACGACAAAAAAATATTGGACAGTGGTTCGAAGTCATGACCGCGGGCACAGCGGACAAGGTGGCCTTGTATTGGTATGCTGAGCCGTCTGTTTTAACACACAGGAGCTGGTGTGGTGATTATACACACATGCACGCATGCACACGAACTGCATGCACGCAACACTCACACGAACACATGCAGCCACGCACGCACGCAACACTCACACATACACACGCAACCACGCACGCACACAACACTCACACGCACACACGCATGCATGCATGCACACACCACACGACCAACACACACTCTCACGCTCAAGTGCTCCACCAACACGTGCATGCGCACACATCAGGCCCTGACAGACACATACACAACCAGGTGGTTCCCGCTCACGGGTTGGAGTCTTGTCGCGCCTGTGTAAATTTGTGTTTATCTGACCTTTTTCCTATGCGAACTAACAGGTGGGACCCACAAGGAACGTGGTCAATTTAACTAGTCAACATGGTGCCACATAGACTATTTGGCCGGTCAACAGAGTGCAATTCGATGCTGAACGGTGAGCAAGTGACCGTATAATCACCGCAAAACGTATATAGTGACCGTAATGAGCGTATTCTGAAGTCCGGTGACCGTATTACACATTTCTCTCTGTAGGCCCTCCAAAACTACATCTCTAGACGTTCTCGCATGTTACATCTAACAACTATGCAATACAGCACTACTACTACACTCTAACAAAACAAATCATATGTGTTTTTAGTTTTACTAGATATCATATTGTTACTTAATTATTCAGTTTGCATACATAAAAATTTCCTTTGAAATGTATGGCCAGTATCATCGATCGCGCGGGAAAATCCCGCCCTTTCCTGTTTAATCGGGTTTGTATCGATGGATCGTGCGAAACAGCAAAACTATAGTACTATAGTACTACAGTACAAGTAACAGTTTACTGGGCCGCCGTGTCGTGTACTCCTCCATCGTAAGAGTGGAGTGTTGGAAACATGCCCTAGAGGCAATAATAAAATGGTTATTATTGTATTTCCTTGTTCATGATAATTGTCTGTTGTTCATGCTATAATTTTATTAACTGGAAACCGTAATACATGTGTGAATACATAGACCACAACATGTCCCTAGTAAGCCTCTAGTTGACTAGCTCGTTGATCAATAGATGGTTATGGTTTCCTGACCATGGACATTGGATGTCATTGATAACGGGATCACATCATTAGGAGAATGATGTGATGGACAAGACCCAATCCTAAGCATAGCACAAGATCGTGTAGTTCGTTTGCTAGAGCTTTTCTAATGTCAAGTATCATTTCCTTAGACCATGAGATTGTGCAACTCCCGGATACCGTAGGAATGCTTTGGGTGTACCAAACGTCACAACGTAACTGGGTGGCTATAAAGGTGCACTACAGGTATCTCCGAAAGTGTCTGTTGGGTTGGCACGAATCGAGACTGGGATTTGTCACTCCGTATGACGGAGAGGTATCTCTGGGCCCACTCGGTAATGCATCATCATAATGAGCTCAATGTGACCAAGTGTTTGGTCACGGGATCATGCATTACGATACGAGTAAAGTGACTTGCCGGTAACGAGATTGAACAAGGTATTGGGATACCGACGATCGAATCTTGGGCAAGTAACGTACCGATTGACAAAGGGAATTGTATACGGGATTGACTGAATCCTCGACATCGTGGTTCATCCGATGAGATCATCGTGGAACATGTGGGAGCCAACATGGGTATCCAGATCCCGCTGTTGGTTATTGACCGGAGAGTCGTCTCGGTCATGTCTGCATGTCTCCCGAACCCGTAGGTTCTACACACTTAAGGTTCGGTGACACTAGAGTTGTAGAGATATTAGTATGCGGTTAACCGAAAGTTGTTCGGAGTCCCGGACGTCACGAGGAGTTCCAGAATGGTCCGGAGGTAAAGATTTATGTATGGGAAGTCCTATTTTGGCCACCGGAAAATGTTCGGGATTTTTCGGTATTGTACCGGGAAGGTTCTAGAAGGTTCCAAAGTGGGGCCCACCTGCATGGGGGCACCCACATGAACGTGGGTAGTGGGGGCAAGGCCCCACACCCCTGGTCAAGGCGCACCAAGATCCCACCTTAGAAGGAATAAGATCATATCCCGAAGGGATAAGATCAAGATCCCTAAAAAAGGGGGATAACAATCGGTGGGGAAGGGAAATGATGGGATTTCTTTCCCCCACCTTTGCCAACGCCCCAATGGACTTGGAGGGCAAGAAACCAGCCCCCTCCACCCCTATATATAGTGGAGAGGCGCATGGGAGCAGCACCCCAAGCCCTGGCGCCTCCCTCCCTACCGTGACACCTCTTCCTCCCCGCTTGCGCTTGGCGAAGCCCTGCCGGGATCCCGCTACTTCCACCACCACGCCGTCGTGCTGCTGGATCTCCATCAACTTCTCCTCCCCTTGCTGGATCAAGAAGGAGGAGACGTCCCCGCTCCGTACGTGTGTTGAACGCGGAGGTGCCGTCCGTTCGGCGCTAGGATCATCGGTGATTTGGATCACGACGAGTACGACTCCATCAACCCCGTTCTCTTGAACGCTTCCGCTCGCGATCTACAAGGGTATGTAGATGCACTCCTCCCCTCTCGTTGCTAGCATCTCCTAGATTGATCTTGGTGACACGTAGGAAAATTTTGAATTTCTGCTACATTCCCCATCAGTGGCATCATGAGCCAGGTCTATGCGTAGATTCTGTGCACGAGTAGAACACAAAGTAGTTGTGGGCGATGATTTGTTCAATTTGCTTACCGTTACTAGTCTTATCTTGATTCGGCGGCATTGTGGGATGAAGCGGCCCGGACCGACCTTACACGTACTCTTACGTGAGACAGGTTCCACCGACTGACATGCACTTGATGCATAAGCTGGCTAGCGGGTGTCTGTCTCTCCCACTTTAGTCGGATCGGATTCGATGAAAAGGGTCCTTATGAAGGGTAAATAGCAATTGGCATATCACCATTGTGGCTTTTGCGTAGGTAAGAAACGTTCTTGCTAGAAACCCATAGCAGCCACGTAAAACATGCAACAACAATTAGAGGACGTCTAACTTGTTTTTGCAGGGTATGCTATGTGATGTGATATGGCCAAAAGGATGTGATGAATGATATATGTGATGTATGAGATTGATCATGTTCTTGTAATAGGAATCACGACTTGCATGTCGATGAGTATGACAACCGGCAGGAGCCATAGGAGTTGTCTTAATTTATTGTATGACCTGCGTGTCAATGAAAAAGCCATGTAATTACTTTACTTTATTGCTAACCGTTAGCCATAGTAGTAGAAGTAATAGTTGGCGAGACAACTTCATGAAGACACTGTTGGAAATATGCCCTAGAGGCAATAATAAATGGTTATTATTATATTTCTTTGTTCATGGTAATTGTCTATTATTCATGCTATAATTGTATTGTCCGGAAATCGTGATACATGTGTGAATACATAGACCACAACCTGTCCCTAGTAAGCCTCTAGTTGACTAGCTCGTTGATCAACAGATAGTCACGGTTTCCTGACTATGGACATTGGATGTCATTGATAACGGGATCACATCATTAGGAGAATGATGTGATGGACAAGACCCAATCCTAAGCATAGCATAAAAGATCGTGTAGTTTCGTTTGCTAGAGCTTTTCCAATGTCAAGTATCTTTTCCTTAGACCATGAGATCGTGCAACTCCCGGATACCGTAGGAGTGCTTTGGGTGTGCCAAACGTCACAACGTAACTGGGTGACTATAAAGGTGCACTACGGGTATCTCCGAAAGTGTCTGTTGGGTTGGCACGGATCGAGACTGGGAT
>NC_057799.1:51249890-51256121 GCF_018294505.1 Triticum aestivum | reverse complement strand
CCCCAGGGGGCCTATATAAAGGGGGGAGGGAGGGCAGCACACAACAGCCTTGGGCGCCTCCCTCCTCCCCTGCAACACCTCTCTCTCTCGTAGAAGCTCGGCGAAGCCCTGCACGAGACCCACTACATCCACCACCACGCCGTCGTGCTGCTGGATCTCCATCAACCTCTCCTTCCCCCTTGCTGGATCAAGAAGGAGGAGACGTCGCTGCACCGTACGTGTGTTGAACGCGGAGGTGCCGTCCGTTCGGCACTCGGTCATCGGTGATTTGGATCACGGCGAGTACGACTCCGTCATCCACGTTCATTGGAACGCTTCCGCTCGCGATCTACAAGGGTATGTAGATGCACTCCCTTCCCCTCGTTGCTAGTATACTCCATAGATGCATCTTGGTGAGCGTAGGAAAATTTCAAAATTATGCTACGATTCCCAACAGTGGCATCATGAGCCAGGCCTATGCGTAGTTACTATGCACGAGTAGAACACAAAGCAGTTGTGGGCGTTGAGTTTGCCAATTCTTCTTGCCGCTACTAGTTGTTTCTTGTTTCGGCGGCATTGTAGGATGAAGCGGCCCGGACCGACCTTACATGTACGCTTACGTGAGACTGGTTCCACCGACTGACATGCACAAGTTGCATAAGGTGGCTAGCGGGTGTCTGTCTCTCCTACTTTAGTCGGAACGGATTTGATGAAAAGGGTCCTTATGAAGGGTAAATAGAAATTGGCAAATCACGTTGTGGTCATACGTAGGTAAGAAACGTTCTTGCTAGAAACCTACAAACCACGTAAAAACTTGCAACAACAATTAGAGGACGTCTAACTTGTTTTTGCAGCAAGTGCTATGTGATGTGATATGGCCAGAAGATGTGATGAATGATATATGTGATGTATGAGATTGATCATATTCTTGTAATAGGAATCACGACTTGCATGTCGATGAGTATGACAACTGGCAGGAGCCATAGGAGTTGTCTTTATTATTTTGTATGACCTGCGTGTCATTAAATAAACGCCATGTAAATTACTTTACTTTATTGCTAAACGCGTTAGCCATAGAAGTAGAAGTAATCGTTGGCGTGACGACTTCATGAAGACACAATGATGGAGATCATGATGATGGAGATCATGGTGTCATGCCGGTGACAAAGATGATCATGGTGCCCCGAAGATGGAGATCAAAGGAGCATGATGATATTGGCCATATCATGTCACTATTTGATTGCATGTGATGTTTATCATGTTTTTGCATCTTATTTGCTTAGAACGACGGTAGCAAGTAGGATGATCCTTATAATAATTTCAAGAAAGTGTTCACCCTAACTGTGCACCGTTGCGAAGGTTCGTTGTTTCGAAGCACCACGTGATGATCGGGTGTGATAGATTCTAACGTTCGAATACAACGGGTGTTGACGAGCCTAGCATGTACAGACATGGCCTCGAAACACACGCAATACACTTAGGTTCACTTGACGAGCCTAGCATGTACAGACATGGCCTCGGAACACGGAGGACCGAAAGGTCGAGCATGAGTCGTATAGAAGATACGATCAACATGGAGATGTTCACCGATCTTGACTAGTCCGTCTCACGTGATGATCGGACACGGCCTAGTCGAATTCGGATCATGTTTCACTTAGATGACTAGAGGGATGTCTATCTGAGTGGGAGTTCATTAAATAATTTGATTATATGAACTTAATTATCATGAACTTAGTCTAAATCTTTACACTATGTATTGTAGATCAAATGGCCAACGTTGTCCTCAATTTCAACGCGTTCCTAGAGAAAACCAAGCTGAAAGATGATGGCAGCAACTATACGGACTGGGTCCGGAACCTGAGGATCATCCTCATAGTAGCCAAGAAAGATTATGTCTTAGAAGCACCGCTAGGTGAAGCACCAATCCCTGAGAACCAAGACGTTATGAACGCTTGGCAATCACGTGCTGATGATTACTCCCTCGTTCAGTGCGGCATGCTTTACAGCTTAGAACCGGGTCTCCAAAAGTGTTTTGAGAAACATGGAGCATATGAGATGTTCGAGGAGCTGAAACTGGTTTTTCAAGCTCATGCCCGGGTCGAGAGATATGATGTCTCCGACAAGTTCTTCAGCTGTAAAATGGAGGAGAACAGTTCTGTTAGTGAGCACATACTCAGAATGTCTGGGTTGCACAACCGCTTGTCTCAGTTGGGAGTTAATCTCCCGGATGACGCGGTCATTGACAGAATCCTCCAGTCGCTTCCACCAAGCTACAAGAGCTTTGTGATGAACTACAATATGCAGGGGATGGAAAAGACCATTCCCGAGGTATATTCAATGCTGAAATCAGCTGAGGTAGAGATCAGAAAAGAACATCAAGTGTTGATGGTGAATAAAACCACTAAGTTCAAGAAGGGCAAGGGTAAGAAGAACTTCAAGAAGGACGGCAAGGGAGTTGCCGCGCCCGGTAAGCCAGTTACCGGGAAGAAGTCAAAGAATGGACCCAAGCCTGAGACTGAGTGCTTTTATTGCAAGGGAAGTGGTCACTGGAAGCGGAACTGCCCCAAATACTTAGCGGACAAGAAGAAGGCCGGCAACACCCAAGGTATATGTGATATACTAGTAATTGATGTGTACCTTACCAGTACTCGTAGTAGCTCCTGGGTATTTGATACCGGTGCGGTTGCTCATATTTGTAACTCAAAACAGGAACTACAGAATAAACGGAGACTGGCGAAGGACGAGGTGACGATGCGCGTCGGGAATGGTTCCAAGGTCGATGTGATCGCCGTCGGCACGCTACCTCTGCATCTCCCTACGGGATTAGTTTTAAACCTCAATAATTGTTATTTAGTGCCAGCTTTGAGCATGAACATTGTATCTGGATCTCGTTTAATTCGAGATGGCTACTCATTTAAATCTGAGAATAATGGTTGTTCTATTTATTTGAGAGATATGTTTTATGGTCATGCCCCGCTGGTCAATGGTTTATTTTTGATGAATCTCGAACGTGATGTTACACATGTTCATAGTGTGAATACCAAAAGATGTAAAGTTGATGACGATAGTCCCACATACTTGTGGCACTGCCGCCTTGGTCACATTGGTGTCAAGCGCATGAAGAAGCTCCATGCAGATGGACTTTTGGAGTCTCTTGATTACGAATCATTTGACACGTGCGAACCATGCCTCATGGGTAAGATGACCAAGACTCCGTTCTCCGGAACAATGGAGCGAGCAACCAACTTATTGGAAATCATACATACCGATGTGTGTGGTCCAATGAGTGTTGAGGCTCGCGGAGGATATCGTTATGTTCTCACTCTCACTGATGATTTAAGTAGATATGGGTATGTCTACCTAATGAAACACAAGTCTGAAACCTTTGAAAAGTTCAAGGAATTTCAGAATGAAGTCGAGAATCAACGTGACAGGAAAATAAAATTCTTACGATCAGATCGTGGTGGAGAATATTTAAGTCACGAATTTGGTACACACTTAAGGAAATGTGGAATAGTTTCACAACTTACACCGCCTGGAACACCTCAGAGAAATGGTGTGTCCGGACGTCGTAATCGCTCTCTATTGGATATGGTGCGATCTATGATGTCTCTTACCGATTTACCGCTCTCATTTTGGGGTTATGCTTTAGAGACTGCCGCATTCACTTTAAATAGGGCACCGTCTAAATCCGTTGAGACGACACCGTATGAATTATGGTTTGGGAAGAAACCTAAGCTGTCATTTCTAAAAGTTTGGGGATGCGATGCTTATGTCAAGAAACTTCAACCTGAAAAGCTCGAACCCAAATCGGAAAAATGCGTCTTCATAGGATACCCTAAGGAAACTATTGGGTATACCTTCTACCTCAGATCCGAAGGCAAGATCTTCGTTGCCAAGAACGGGTCCTTTCTAGAGAAGGAGTTTCTCTCGAAAGAATTGAGTGGGAGGAAAGTGGAACTTGATGAGGTGATAGTCACCCCTTCCGAACCGGAAAGTACCGCAGCGCGGGAAAATGTTCCTGTGGTGCCTACACCGACTGGGGAGGAAGTTAATGATGATGATCATGAAACTTCAGATCAAGTTACTGAACTTCGTAGGTCCACAAGGACACGTTCCACACCAGAGTGGTACGGCAACCCTGTCCTGGAAATCATGTTGTTAGACAACGGTGAACCTTCGAACTATGAAGAAGCGATGGCGGGCCCGGATTCCGACAAATGGCTAGAAGCCATGAAATCCGAGATAGAATCCATGTATGAAAACAAAGTATGGACTTTGACTGACTTGCCCGATGAAAGGCGAGCCATAGAAAACAAATGGATCTTTAAGAAGAAGACGGACGCAGATGGTAATGTGACCATCTACAAAGCTCGACTTGTCGCTAAGGGTTATCGACAAGTTCAAGGGGTTGACTACGATGAGACTTTCTCACCCGTAGCGAAGCTGAAGTCCGTCCGAATCATGCTAGCAATTGCCGCATACTATGATTATGAGATATGGCAGATGGACGTCAAAACGGCATTCCTTAATGGCTTCCTTAAGGAAGAGTTGTATATGATGCAGCCGGAAGGTTTTGTCGATCCTAAGAATGCTAACAAAGTGTGCAAGCTCCAGCGCTCAATCTATGGGCTGGTGCAAGCATCTCGGAGTTGGAACATTCGCTTTGATGAGATGATCAAAGCGTTTGGGTTTACACAGACTTATGGAGAAGCCTGTGTTTACAAGAAAGTGAGTGGGAGCTCTGTAGCATTTCTCATATTATATGTGGATGACATATTATTGATGGGAAATGATATAGAATTCTTGGAAAGTATAAAGGCCTATTTGAATAAGTGTTTTTCAATGAAGGACCTTGGAGAAGCTGCTTATATATTAGGCATCAAGATCTATAGAGATAGATCAAGACGCCTCATTGATCTTTCACAGAGTACATACCTTGACAAGATATTGAAGAAGTTCAGTATGGATCAGTCCAAGAAGGGGTTCTTGCCTGTATTGCAAGGTGTGCAATTGAGCACGGCTCAATGCCCGACCATGGCAGAAGATATAGAACAGATGAGTGTCATCCCCTATGCCTCGGCCATAGGGTCTATTATGTATGCCATGCTGTGTACTAGACCTGATATAAACCTTGCCGTAAGTTTGGTAGGAAGGTACCAAAGTAATCCCGGCAAGGAACACTGGACAGCGGTCAAGAATATCCTGAAGTACCTGAAGAGGACTAAGGATATGTTTCTCGTTTATGGAGGTGACGAAGAGCTCGTCGTAAAGGGTTACATCGACGCTAGCTTCGACACATATCTGGATGACTCGAAGTCACAGACCGGATACGTGTATATATTGAATAGAGGAGCAGTAAGCTAGTGCAGTTGCAAGCAAAGCGTCGTGGCGGGATCTACATGTGAAGCGGAGTACATGGCAGCCTCAGAGGCAGCACAGGAAGCAGTCTGGATGAAGGAGTTCATTACCAACCTAGGGGTGATTCCCAATGCGTCGGGCCCAATGACTCTCTTCTGTGACAACACTGGAGCTATTGCCCTTGCGAAGGAGCCCAGGTTTCACAGGAAGACCAGGCATATCAAGCGTCGCTTCAACTCCATTTGTGAAAGTGTTCAAAATGGAGACATAGATATTTGTAAAGTACACACGGACCTGAATGTAGAAGATCCGTTGACTAAACCTCTCCCTAGGGCAAAACATGATCAACACCAGGACGCAATGGGTGTTCGATTCATCACAATGTAACTTGATTATTGACTCTAGTGCAAGTGGGAGACTGTTGGAAATATGCCCTAGAGGCAATAATAAATTGTTATTATTATATTTCTTTGTTCATGGTAATTGTCTATTATTCATGCTATAATTGTATTGTCCGGAAATCGTGATACATGTGTGAATACATAGACCACAACCTGTCCCTAGTAAGCCTCTAGTTGACTAGCTCGTTGATCAACAGATAGTCATGGTTTCCTGACTATGGACATTGGATGTCATTGATAACGGGATCACATCATTAGGAGAATGATGTGATGGACAAGACCCAATCCTAAGCATAGCATAAAAGATCGTGTAGTTTCGTTTGCTAGAGCTTTTCCAATGTCAAGTATCTTTTCCTTAGACCATGAGATCGTGCAACTCCCGGATACCGTAGGAGTGCTTTGGGTGTGCCAAACGTCACAACGTAACTGGGTGACTATAAAGGTGCACTACGGGTATCTCCGAAAGTGTCTGTTGGGTTGGCACGGATCG
>NC_057799.1:51211213-51248898 GCF_018294505.1 Triticum aestivum | reverse complement strand
GGGCCGGCGCCCCCCCCCCAGGGGGCCTATATAAAGGGGGGAGGGAGGGCAGCACACAACAGCCTTGGGCGCCTCCCTCCTCCCCTGCAACACCTCTCTCTCTCTCGTAGAAGCTCGGCGAAGCCCTGCACGAGACCCGCTACATCCACCACCACGCCGTCGTGCTGCTGGATCTCCATCAACCTCTCCTTCCCCCTTGCTGGATCAAGAAGGAGGAGACGTCGCTGCACCATACGTGTGTTGAACGCGGAGGTGCCGTCCGTTCGGCACTCGGTCATCGGTGATTTGGATCACGGCGAGTACGACTCCGTCATCCACGTTCATTGGAATGCTTCCGCTCGCGATCTACAAGGGTATGTAGATGCACTCCCTTCCCCTCGTTGCTAGTATACTCCATAGATGCATCTTGGTGAGCGTAGGAAAATTTCAAAATTATGCTACGATTCCCAACAGACACGATGATGGAGATCATGATGATGGAGATCATGGTGTCATGCCGGTGACGAAGGTGATCATGCCGCGCCTCGAAGATGGAGATCAAAAGGCGCAAGATGATATTGGCCATATCATGTCACTTTATGATTTGCATGTGATGTTTGTCATGTTTACATCTTATTTGCTTAGAACGACGGTAGCATAAATAAGATGATCCCTCACTAAAATTTCAAGAGATGTGTTCCCCCTAACTGTGCACCGTTGCGAAGGTTCGTTGTTTCAAAGCACCACGTGATGATCGGGTGCGATAGATTCTAACGTTCGCATACAACGGGTGTTGACGAGCCTAGCATGTACAGACATGGCCTCGGAACACAAGCAAAACACTTAGGTTGACTTGACGAGCCTAGCATGTACAGACATGGCCTCGGAACACAAGAGACCGAAAGGTCGAACATGAGTCGTATAGTAGATACGATCAACATGGAGATGTTCACCGATGATGACTAGTCCGTCTCACGTGATGATCGGACACGGCCTAGTCGATTCGGATCATGTATCACTTAGATGACTAGAGGGATGTCTATCTAAGTGGGAGTTCATTAAATAATCAGATGAACTTAATTATCATGAACATAGTCAAAAGGTCTTTGCAAATAATGTCGTAGCTTACGCTTTAGTTCTACTAAGATATGTTCCTAGAGAAAATTTAGTTGAAAGTTGATAGTAGCAATTATGCGGACTGGGTCCGTAAACTGAGGATTGTCCGCATTGCTGCACAGAAGGCTTATGTCCTTAATGCACCGCTCGGTGTGCTGAACCTCGAGCGTCGTCTGTAGATGTTACGAAACATCTGACATACACGTTTTGATGACTACGTGATAGTTCAGTGTGTGATGCTAACGGTTTAAAATTGTGGCACCAAAGACGGTTTTGAAACGTCGCAGAACATATGAGATGTTCCAAAGACTGAAATTGGGATTTCAGACTAATGCCCACGTCAAGAGGTATGAGACCTCTGACAAGTTTCTTAAGCCTGCAAACTAAGGGAGAAAAGCTCAATCGTTGAGCATGTGCTTAGATTGTCTGAGTACTACAATCACTTGAATCGAGTGGGAGTTAATCTTCCAGATGAGATAGTGATGGTTCTCCATAGTCACTACCACCAAGCTATTAGAGCTTCGTGATGAACTATAACATATCAGGGATAGACATGATGATCCTTGAGCAACTCGCGATGTTTGACACCGCGAAAGTAGAAATCAAGAAGGAGCATCAATTGTTGATGGTTAGTAAAACCACTAGTTTCTAGAAGGGCAAGGGCAAGAAGGGATATTTCATGAAATGGCAAATCAGTTGCTGCTCTAGTGAAGAAACCCAAGGTTGAACCCAAACCCGAGACTAAGTGCTTCTGAAATGAGGGGAACGGTCACTGAAGCAGAACTACCCTAGATACTTCGTAGATGAGAAGGCTGGCAAGGTCGACAGAAGTATATTGGATATACATTATATTAATGTGTACTTTACTAGTACTCCTAGTAGCACCAGGGTATTAGATACCGGTTCGGTTGCTAAGTGTTAGTAACTCGAAATAAAAGCTGCGGAATAAACGGAGACTAGCTAAAGGTGAGATGACGATATGTGTTGGAAGTGTTTCCAAGGTTGATGTGATCAAGCATCGCATGCTCCCTCTACCATCGAGATTGGGGTTAACCTTAATAATTATTATTTGGTGTTTGCGTTGAGCATAGACATGATTGGATTATGTTTATCGCAATACGGTTATTCATTAAAGGAGAATAATGAAGAAGCTCCATGTTGATGGATCTTTGGACTCACTCGTTTTTGAAAAGATTGAGTCATGCGAACCATGTCTATTAGTATATATGCATGAAGAAAGTCCATACAGATGGATCATTTGGACTCACTTGATTTTGAATCACTTGAGACATGCAAATCATACCACATGGGCAAGATGATTGAAAGGCCTCATTTTCAGTAAGATGGAACAAGAGAGCAACTTGTTGGAAGTAATACATTTGATGTGTGCAGTCCAATGAGTGCTGAGGCACGCAGTGGATATCGTTATGTTCTTACTTCACAGATGATTTGAGTAGATGCTGAGAATATTTACTTGATGAAACACAAGTCTGAATTATTGAAAGGTTCAAGTAATTTCAGAGTGAAGTTGAAGATCGTCGTGACAAGAGGATAAAATGTCTGTGATATGATCATAGAGATGAATATCTGAGTTAAGAGTTTGGCACACAATTAAGAACTTGTGGAAATTGTTTCACGACTAATACCGCCTGGAACACCATATTGTGATGGTGTGTCCGAACATCATAACTGCACCCTATTGGATATGGTTCATACCATGATGTCTCTTATCGAATTACAACTATCGTTTATGGGTTAGGCATTAGAGACAACCGCATTCACTTTAAATAGGGCACCATGCAATTCCGTTGAGACGACACCGTATGAACTATGGTTTAGAGAAACCTAAGCTGTCGTCTCTTAAAAGTTTGGGGCTGCGACGCTTATGTGAAAAAGTTTCAGGCTGATAAGCTCGAACCCAAAGCGGGTCCTTTTTCAGATCTGGAAGCAAAAGTGATTGTTTCTAGAAACGGGTCCTTTTTCGAGGAAAAGTTTCTCGTGAAAGAATTGAGTGGGAGGATGGTGGAGACTTGATGAGGTCATTGAACCGTCACTTCAACTAATGTGTAGCAGGGCACAGGAAGTTGTTCTTGTGGCACCTACACCAATTGAAGTGGAAGCTTATGATAGTGATCATGAAACTTCAGATCAAGTCACTACCAAACCTCATAGGACGACAAGGATGTGTACTACTTCAGAGTGGTACGTAATCCTGTCTTGGAAGTCATGTTGCTAGACAACAATGAACCTACGAGCTATGGAGAAGCGATGGTGGGCCCGGATTCCGACGAATGGCTTGAGGCCATAAAATCCGAGAGGATCCATGTATGAAAACAAAGTATAGACTTTGAAAGAACTACTTGATGGTCGTAAGGCTGTTGGGTACAGATGGATTTTAAAGGGAAGATAGACAATGATGGTAAGTGTCACCATTAAGAAAGCTCGACTTGTCGTTAAGATGTTTTCCGGCAAGTTCAAGGAGTTGACTACGATGAGACTTTCTCACTCGTAGCGATGCTAAGAGTCTGTTAGAATTATATTAGCAGTTACTGCATTATTTATGAAATCTTGCAGATAGGATGTCAAAACATTGTTTCCTCGACGATTTTCTTGAGGAAAGGTTGTATGTGATACAACCAAAAGGTTTTGTCAATCCTGAAAGATGCTAACAAGTATGCAAAGCTCCAGCAATCCTTCTAAGGATTGGAGTAAGCATCTCGGAGTTGGAATGAACGCTTTGATGAGATGATCAAAGATTTTGGGTTTATACAAGGTTCATGAGAAACTTGTATTTCCAAAGAAGTGAGTGGGAGCACTATAGAATTTTTGATGAGTATATGTTGTTAACATATTGTTGATCAGAAATGATGTAGAATTTCTGGAAATCATCTAGGGTTATTTGAAAGGTGTTTTTCAATGGAAAACCTGGATTAAGCTACTTGAACATTGAGCATCAAGATCTATAAGGATAGATCAAAAACGCTTAATAGTACTTTCAAATGAATACATACCGTGACAGGATTTTGAAGGAGTTCAAAATAGATCAGCAAAGGAGTTCTTGGGTGTGTTACAAGGTGTGAGTATTGAGTAAGACTCAAGACCTGACCACGACAGAAGAGAGAGAAAGGACGAAGGTCGTCCCCTATGCTTTAGACGTAGGCTCTACAGTATGCTATGCAGTGTACCGCACCTGAAGTGTACCTTGCCATGAGTCAGTCAAGGGGTACAAGAGTGATCCAGGAATGGATCACATGACAGCGGTCGAACTTATCCTTAGTATCTAGTGGACTAAGGAATTTTCTCGATTATGGAGGTGGTAAAACAGTTCGTCGTAAAGGGTTACATCGATGCAAACTTTGACACTAATCCGGATGACTCTGAGTAGTAAACCGGATTCGTATAGTAGAGCAGTTATTTGGAATAGCTCCAAGTAGCACGTGGTAGCTACATCTACAAGATGACATAGAGATTTGTAAAAGCACACACGGATCTGAATGTTGCAGACCCGTTGACTAAAACCTCTCTCGTAAGCAAAACATGTCAAACCCTAGAACTCATTGAGTGTTAATCACATGGTGATGTGGACTAGATTATTGACTCTAGTGAACTTTGAGTGTTAATCACATGGTGATGTGAACTAGATTATTGACTCTAGAGCAAGTGGGAGACTGTTGGAAATATGCCCTAGAGGCAATAATAAAATGGTTATTATTGTATTTCCTTGTTCATGATAATTGTCTGTTGTTCATGCTATAATTGTATTAACTGGAAACCGTAATACATGTGTGAATACATAGACCACAACATGTCCCTAGTAAGCCTCTAGTTGACTAGCTCGTTGATCAATAGATGGTTATGGTTTCCTGACCATGGACATTGGATGTCATTGATAACGGGATCACATCATTAGGAGAATGATGTGATGGATAAGACCCAATCCTAAGCATAGCACAAGATCGTGTAGTTCGTTTGCTAGAGCTTTTCTAATGTCAAGTATCATTTCCTTAGACCATGAGATTCTGCAACTCCCGGATACCGTAGGAATGCTTTGGGTGTACCAAACGTCACAACGTAACTGGGTGGCTATAAAGGTGCACTACAGGTATCTCCGAAAGTGTCTGTTGGGTTGGCACGAATCGAGACTGGGATTTGTCACTCCGTATGACGGAGAAGTATCTCTGGGCCCACTCGGTAATGCATCATCATAATGAGCTCAATGTGACCAAGTGTTTGGTCACGGGATCATGCATTACGGTACGAGTAAAGTGACTTGCCGGTAACGAGATTGAACAAGGTATTGGGATACCGACGATCGAATCTCGGGCAAGTAACGTACCGATTGACAAAGGGAATTGTATACGGGATTGATTGAATCCTCGACATCGTGGTTCATCCGATGAGATCATCGTGGAACATGTGGGAGCCAACATGTGTATCCAGATCCCGCTGTTGGTTATTGACCGGAGAGTCGTCTCGGTCATGTCTGCATGTCTCCCGAACCCGTAGGGTCTACACACTTAAGGTTCGGTGACGCTAGAGTTGTAGAGATATTAGTATGCGGTTAACCGAAAGTTGTTCGGAGTCCCGGATGAGATCCCGGACGTCACGAGGAGTTCCGGAATGGTCCGGAGGTAAAGATTTATGTATGGGAAGTCCTATTTTGGCCACCGGAAAATGTTCGGGATTTTTCGGTATTGTACCGGGAAGGTTCTAGAAGGTTCCAAAGTGGGGCCCACCTGCATGGGGGCACCCACATGAACGTGGGTAGTGGGGGCAAGGCCCCACACCCCTGGTCAAGGCGCACCAAGATCCCACCTTAGAAGGAATAAGATCATATCCCGAAGGGATAAGATCAAGATCCCTAAAAAAGGGGGATAACAATCGGTGGGGAAGGGAAATGATGGGATTTCTTTCCCCCACCTTTGCCAACGCCCCAATGGACTTGGAGGGCAAGAAACCAGACCCCTACACCCCTATATATAGTGGGGAGGCGCATGGGAGCAGCACCCCAAGCCCTGGCGCCTCCCTCCCTCCCGTGACACCTCTTCCTCCCCGCTTGCGCTTGGCGAAGCCCTGCCGGGATCCCGCTACTTCCACCACCACGCCGTCGTGCTGCTGGATCTCCATCAACTTCTCCTCCCCTTGCTGGATCAAGAAGGAGGAGACGTCCCCGCTCCGTACGTGTGTTGAACGCGGAGGTGCCGTCCGTTCGGCGCTTGGATCATCGGTGATTTGGATCACGACGAGTATGACTCCATCAACCCCGTTCTCTTGAACGCTTCCGCTCGCGATCTACAAGGGTATGTAGATGCACTCCTCCCCTCTCGTTGCTAGCATCTCCTAGATTGATCTTGGTGACACGTAGGAAAATTTTGAATTTCTGCTACGTTCCCCAACATGGAGCGCTCGCTTTCATAAATGTTCTAGTCCCGTTCGCCGACATGTGGGACATCAAGCTACCAGGTCCACGTGCCATACCGAAATACAGTGTAGAGCAGCAGGGGTGAAGCACCCCAGTCATGGCGCTGGCGTAGTAATTAGCAATGAGGCGTAAAATCACAAAGCTGCACCTTTCCTATAGTCAAGTTGGAGGAACGAAGTAATAATGCTAAAAAAAGAAGTTGGAGGGACGAAGCAACCATCATTTCACTAGTTGCTGAATCCGCTTATCCCTCGTCTTCTTCAAGTTAACCACGTGTTGCTTCTGTCGTTGTTCTACCTCATGTGGGACGCGGATCGGCTTGGTAAAGCACTAACACGTGGGACCGCATGTTAGCAAACCGCCAGGCCAACGTCCTCTAAAAATAAGAAACCTCCCCCGCCATCCATGGGGCAAAATCACCTCCTTTTTACTAATCTTGATTCTATAATTTTTTAGATCAATATAATTGAGATTTGTATAGATAGCACACAGGAGCAAAACCAAGTGGTACCGTTAAGGGCATCCACAATGTGTAGCCAAATGTGAAAATAGCTTTTGGCGTCGATGGGAACCATTGTGGACGTTGCTGCCAAAGCCAAAAAGATGGAACCGAAGCTCCCTGATTGATTGATTGAAGGAATAGAACTCCTCTTTCTCCCGTGCTTGGACGCATGTACAGTATCGAGCACAGAGTCTACTCCCCTGTCCCTTCTATCACAAATCACAATGCAGTGAGGCATCAAATCACAAAGCACGGATGAAGCAACCATCATTTCACTCTTCGCTGACTCCGCTTCTCCATCGTCTTCTTCGAGAAACCACCTCACCGCACTAAGCTGGACGGAGACGCTATTGTGTACTAGTACTAGTACATTCACACGTCCTTTGGTTCAACGGACTTCCTGGATGCAAATAAGGCGGTTGTCTCGGCTTGCAGGCAGCACGTGAGACGCTATTGTGTACTATTACTAGTACATTCACACGTCCTTTGGTTCAATGGACTTCCTGGATGCAAATAAGGCGGTTGTCTCGGCTTGCAGGCAGCACATGAGAACGACTTACCATGGTCTCCCTCAATGGTGTTCTTCGTCGAACGCACTTCGCCAAACCACAACGTTCGAGATATTATCGATGTCACTGCAATGGGGAAGGAAGCCAAATAGTTACTACCTCCATTTTTTTGTACACAAGGCCAGTATATCAAAATTACAATTTGCCGAAGACCACTAACACTAATCGAGGCAAAATTGATGGGGTTTGCCTCGTCCTAGCAACCAAGGACATTAATATACCCTTGCATGCATGCGGAAGTGAGAAGTTTGGTTTGCATGGCGCTGCATTAATCAAGCGATGAGGAGTGAGATGGTTAGCCCTTTGGGCTTTGGAGAAAAAAATACGCATTAATTGACACGTTAAACGAGGATTTGTATCGATTAATCCCGTGAAGGAAAACCCCACCTTTTTTAACACTAGTACTCCTACGTACGTACTTGTAACCTGTTTGGGTCTAGGCCTCGCATTGCCATACTTTGCCATAAATTTTTGCCAAGCTTGCCTAAAGTTTTCAAAATGAAAAGGAGGTACACTTGCACACGGCTATCGCGGTCGCACCGCACCCTCACACAGTCGCTCCTGCACGCCGTGGTCGCACCTCACCCTCACACAACCGCTCATGCACGCCGCAAACCCAACCAAGGGAACGCACCCTCACTGACATGTGCTACCACATGTGATCAAACCAAACTTAGCCATCCTACCGCTGACACATAATTTTTGTTCATACAGTATGTTTATCCAACCGCATGTTGGGGAAGATTCATATGGCCCATGCGGTGGTCTATTGGGGAAGAAGAAGAGGTGAGCAAGAAGGGTTAGGAGACGTAGGATATTCATCCAACCGCCTGAAATGGTCGACTGACCCAAATGATGAAAGTCAGGCGACTTGCATAAATATATGTTTTTACACAGCAAAAGATCCCAAAAACAACAACAACATAAAGAAAAACTATCAGTGCTCGCGGAACAAGACGACCTCGTCATAATTGGCTGCCAGCACGAACCAGCTGTAGCTGCCGACGTGTGTCTCCACACCGTGGTTGTCCTCGGCCTCCAGCTACTCGTTCACGCGGAGCATGCGGGCGCTCTGCATGGACGAGAGCACCGCCCGGTTCAAGTCTAGGACGTCCAATTCCGCCTGCAGGGGGGCCTCGATGGCAGCGGCATCCGCGCGCTCCGCGTCGAGTTGAGCCTCCACCGCCCGGTTCAAGTCCAAGACGTCTGGTTACGCCTGCAGGAGGGCCTCAATGGCAGCGTTTTGGCATCCACGCTCTCCGAGTCGAGTTGAGCCTCTGCCGCCCGGTTCACATCCATGACATCCGTTTCCGGCTACAGGAGAGCGTCGATGGCAGTGGCATGCGCGCGCTGCGCGTTGAGTTGAGCCTCCGCCTCCCGGTCCTCCTTTAGTATCGCCAGGTTGAACCGCTGGTCCGCCTGCACCATGGGGGACCCGGACGCCGGCACGAAGTCGACGTCCATCGTCTCATACGCATTGGGGGTCTTCTGCGCCGCAACCTCCGCCATGAACATTGGATCGGCTTTCTCCTCCTCGTATCTTGGCTCCAGAGAACTCGGGGATTGGCCCGCCGCAAAGCGACCTTGGGAACGAAGGTCTGTGGCTCCGACTGCCGTAACGATTTCTGCGCGGCGCTCCGGTGTCAGCATCTTGTAGTACGTGATCTTGCGGCGCACCATGGCTTTCTGGCAAACTAGGGGACGCTTGATGCGGGCTAGGGGATCGAAAGGTGGGGGAATGAGCGTTTTGGGGCAGTGGCTGGCGTAGGCCGAGCAGCGAAGGTTCTGGTGTGAGTAGTGGTTCCGGTGACGACCGGTCAATCGGTTTTGACTGTACATCGCTCTTGTCGCGTTCGCGTTGCACCCCGGCATGCTGGACCCTCTACGTCGCTCACCGAATGGAACACACTTCGTCTTGCATTTTCGCTCGCTTGTGGGACCGTAGTTGAGAGCAAACCGAGGTCCCTCCCCCTCCCCCGCCCGCGTCATTTATACTACTACTCCCTCCATTTTATGCGGAGTAAATAAAAACAGAGGGAGTATACTACGGATGAGGATCCCCTGACGTGGCCGAACCCATTGAGTAACTGACATGTGGGGCCTAGCAAGCATGGGCCGGCCAGTAAGTGACCGAAAGGGAGGATAAGGCAGGGATACCTACGTCAGAGGATCCACTTCCACTACTACTCCCTCCTTCCATCTATATAGGGCCTAATGTGTTTTTTGAGGCTAACTTTGACCAAATGTTAGAGTAATAATATATGACATGCAACTTACACAAAGCATACGGTCAAATTCGTATGTGAAAGGAGCTTTCAATGATATAATTTTCACATTATACATCTCATGTACTATTAATCTTGTCAATAGTCAAAGGCGGTTTTGAAAAACACATTAGTGCATGGTTAATAATGTAGCTGGCTGTTGGCTATAAAGAGATGCCACCTCACTTAGAGCCATCATAAAAAATTCTCATATAAGCATTTAATCTTTGCATGGTTAAGTAATAGGTTGGCTCTAAGCATTTAATATTTGCATGAGCAAGGTATATGATTGGAAGAGATCAGTTGCATGCATACTATTTTTTCTTGATCTATGTGTTATAGCCGGGCTGTAGAATAAGAGCCCGCTTCACTCTCTCTCCTCTCTTCTCACTCCTCCAAGTAGGATTTTAATGACATGGAAAGTCTTATAGCCTATTGACTAGGCCTTATTAGACTTTCTCTTAGGTCCTATATAAATGGAAGGAGGGAGTACTATGAGCACTGCATACTCTACTACATATGTTGTTAGTACTCCACTAGTACTATTGGACAGGGAGCTTAAAAAAGTTACTATTGGACTGGCTATACATGGTGAAATCCTAGTAGGAAGAGCATGCGCGAGAACAAGCACATTCACGTGGTTGAAAACAAATTGGAAACCATCTCTGTTTGAATACAAATCTAGGAGTACGTACGAATCTAACAATATTGATTGGGCGTTGTTGAATGTTGATACTTTTTTCTGCAAGTTTGATCAAAGTAGATATACTTTGACTACACATAAAACTTATATGTAAACTAGAAAGGATCGAAGGGAGTATATTGTATGTTCAAAAGCGAAACAAACATTGAATACCCTTTATATATGATTTGCGGATGCTATGATCACCAGTTCAAAATTTTGAATCCGCCTTAGGTATCACACATGCACCCACTCGTTCTCTCTCGATTTTATCTCGGGGTCCGGAGATTGATTGAAAGAGGACTAGGGTGGATACAATACGTTCGTTTCGCTTATGAATGTACAATATACTCCCTTTGATCCCCACAGACCCCCCCCCCCCCCGCGGGTCATTTCTATCATAAAAATAGACCATACCTTTATCTCCTTGCACGACATGCAATTGATCTCTCAACATCAATCGATCTCGTCAAGATGTGTCGGGGCATGAACCGAATGGGATGTCAAAACTAAGACGGGAAGCGACACGTAGTGGAGGCAAAGTGAAACTTTAAACGAACCGTTTGTTTGTATGCATGTCGGACAAATTACAGCATTGGAAATACAAGCATGGTCTAGGCCCACATGTGAATGATACTCGGCGGAATGTTCAAATGAGGCATGCGGGAGGATGGACTCGACCGGAGGGCAGCATGATCGATGGAGAAGAGGGTTGGAGAGGAATGAGAAATAAGCAATGCCACATGATTATACTTGAACGGCTCAAATAAACAATAAGTTGTCTTTCTTTCCCTTCCATCTTGGTCACGGAGTAAGATATTCCCTCTGTTTTTATTTACTCTACATATTAGGTTTGACTGAAGTCAAACTTCATAAAATTTGACCAAATTTATAGAAAAAAGTATGAACATTTACAATAGCAAATCTATATGATGTGAAAGTATATTCAATAATGAATCTAATGGTATTGATTTGTTATATTGTATATGTTATTATTTCTGTCTATAAACTTTGTCAAAGTTTACAAAGTTTCACTTTGAGCAAAGCTAAAATGCGGAGTAAATAAAAATAGAGGGATTACGCAGGGACTAGTATAGTTACTACTGCCAGAACATGGTAAGTTGGACCCCTAAATGCGGGCACGGACCGGGCACAACTCAATTATTCCTTCAAACAGTCGAACACCTACATTTAGCACACCATCCGGCTACTTAATCAAGTGTTAAGCTTCACTAGTTGAAAAGGAAAAGGGTGGTACCGTACCCAAAACCACCACACTTGGGGCTAGGGTAACAACTTGGTACTGTACCACATTTGAACCAGGGCACAAAAACCACATGTTCCGCGCCTAATGTGCAACGCAGAGCACTGACGCTCGAATTTGGCCGAGAAAACAGGGAAACCGACATGTGGGGCACACCGGTCAGGACGACGTGGTGCAGACTAGTCCAATGGAGGAGCTAGCCCACGACCTCCTCGCCACCGGCAACCGTTCATGTGGGTCGTGGGGGCCAGCAACATGGCACAGCTCCCACACCGCCTCTGGACCAGCGACTGCGGTGAACGACACGCTCATCGTCGCTGGACACGGTCGGCTTCAGTGTGACAAGGGTGGCGTTAGCGCTGTGGCACGACCAGCAGATCAACACCCGGCTGGTCGAGGATGCACGGGGCACCGAACTAGAGCGGCCAACTGCAGCCCCAGGACCTGAGACCATGCTGGGTCGTCTTGCTTTTTTAATGACATGTGGGGATCACATGTGAGCAAAGGGCATCTCCAACGTTGCCACGACCGCAGCTGACTACCCTGGCACACCAAAAACCCTCGTCCTTCGCGTCGTCGCGCGGTGCGTTCCCAGCCGGCGCCAGCTACCCACATTCATGCCGTCCGCCCGTATGCCATTGTTAAGAGGCTCGGTGCCCGAGGAACCAACTCCGGCGACTTAATGACGCACTCAGAGGCTTGGCCTCACCGGAATGCACTACTTAAAGCAGCAACGCCCAGCTAAACTCCACACCATAGCGCATTGTCCTGCTACCTGGCACCACATCCGCCATGACCGTGAGCGCGAATGCTCTGCGGGAGAGCTTGTCTTCGGGGATGAAGCTCAAGGTCACCGCCCTCACTCAAGTCACCGCTCGCGACGCAACAGCGGCATAGCCGGGCATGGAAGCGACCGCACAAGCGGTGGCCACGCTAGTGGCCGACGACGGGAGCACCATCAGCCACGCGTCCTACTTGCCGCCGTCCAACGTCTGGCACCACCGAGGTCGGCGACTCCTCCGAGGATGAGTAGAGCATGGGAGGCAGCAGTGCATGGTGTGCCAACTGGCCGGTCCGCCTCTCGCGTTCTACTCTTCCTCGCCGGAGACCGCACCTTCACTTCACGGGTCTTGAACCCCGCCGCCGTACATGGAGATCGCAGATGGAGGACGTCGGTCGCCGCCGTAGAATAGGTTTAGGGTCGGGTTTCTTTTATTTTTCTGTCCTATAGAAGTTCGAAGTGTAATGAAAATATGCCGTGTTTGCATTAATCTCGTCTGGTGTATATGAACTTTCACAATAATAGTAAGATACTCCAATGGTATATTGTAGGAGTATATGGAATGATGATTCATTTTTGTGTGCATAATCATAGAAGGTTTGACTTGAGACAAAGCTAACATGCGAAGTACATAAACACATAGGGTCTACATACACAATTTATCTTAGGCACTCCAATAGTATGTCCACTACACATTCACACATTTCACATCTTTCTACATCTACGGGAACCTACGAAAGGGCTAACATAAATTGCCTCTCTCTCCTCCCTAATTTTCATGGTGGTGGGCCCCTCCCTCCCCCCAATCTACAATCAACAGCTCACACGTTTCACATTACGTTAATTACGTAACTGCGATTACGTAGGTGTAGCATTACTCGTCCTAAAAAACCCAACTAAGCCAACCTCCCAGCATATCGCGCGGGAAAAGACCCGGTCGCGCCCTTTTAGTCGGGATTACCGGATTACTAGTAGTAGTATCGATGGATCGCGCGAAGCACCAAGTTTTTTTTGAGGGGGGAGAAGCACCAAGTTTAAAAGGAAAAAGGCGGTACACTCACAGCACCCCTGTCGCGGTCGCATTGCACCCCACATACGTTTGGTCCTGCACACGGCTCACGCAAACAGAACGCGCTTCGGCTTGCCTCTTCACTAACACGTGGGACTGCACTTGGAGAAACCGACCATGCGCCAAACTCCCCCCGCCCACCGCGTGAAAATCCCCCCCCCCAAATTCCCCCAAGTCCCAAATTCAACCGCCCTTCAACCAACTAGCCAATAATATTCCCCAAAACCCCCTCCCCCCGGCCCCTCCACTCCATTCGCTCCGCCAAATCCGCCCTCCTCGCCGCGCCGATACCTCGGCGCCACGGTTCGTCGAGGGGATGCACGGCGATTCTCTCGCTCTCACAGTACGCTCTCGTAGACTGCCGTCCTCTAGCCGCGCCGCCACCGCTGGCGACGTTCTTGTGGAGACGCACGACGGTCAGCGTCGCCACCGCTGGCAACATTCGTGTGGAGACACACGGCGGTCAGCTTCTCCCCCAGTACGTGCATTCTAGACTGAGGCCCAGTGCATGTCGGTGTAGCACTGAATGTTAGCTGATAGACACTGTTAATCTCACTGTTTGCCAAAGTAGTTTACAGTCAATATGCTCTGCTTAAGAAGCTTCCTTGCCCTGTTCTGCACTCAATCTGCTTAGCTCAGATGGCATGCCAAGCCCGATTAGTTGCTAAAATATCCTGCCATATATTTGTTGTGATGTAGATTGCCATGGTCTAGTAGTCAATCTGTTAGGTGAAATAGCTCTACACCATTTTATACTCGATCTTTGTTGCTGAGATGGCCTTCGATAGTTTGATGGATGTGTGCTCGGCCTCATTGACTTCTGAAACAGCCTGCCGTAATTTAGCACTCAAATCTGTTTGTTGAATTTGATTTACATATATTTCTTTACTTAGATCTGCTTGTCCAAATATCTTGGCATAGCTTTAGACATCGACCTAGGTATTTTTTCTGGACTTCATAAAAAAGCATATATGTTTTTCCTGTAATATCTAGTAGAAGAACTAATTTGTAAGTCTAACAAATGGACATGACTTGGATAACTTCTGCTCGAAGATTCTCCGCTGCATATGTCGAGGGGGTTGAAAACTTCATGAACTTTATCAGAGCTGAGTACGGTGGTCCGAAATCAGATGTGCTCTGCTCGTGTAGCAGTTGTATGAATTCAGTTACAAGACCCCAGTCAACTGTGCAAAATCATCTACACTTGTATGGGATTGTCGGTCACGTATACTAGGTGGGTTCATCATGGTGAAGCTATGAACGTCAATGTTACTAACTATGTGGAAGCAGCAGATCACCATCTTGATCTGCCTGATTCTCAGGTGGAAGAGGAGGAGGAAGTGGTGGTGGCGGAGCCAGTGAGTTTGACCAACAATGAAACAATGCTACGAAATGCTCGTGCATTTCGTGAACTTTCACCTGCAGAAGAAAAACGGTGGGCTCGCATGTTGGAACAATGCAACGTGGCTGTCACCCCAGGAAATAAGCTGTCAATATTCTCAGCTATGGTCACCTTTCTTCTGGTGAAGACATCTGAGCGGATGACCAACAAATCATTCGATGCGATGTTGGTTGCTTTCCGCAAATCTTTTCCAGATGCGTCTGACCTGCCACACACCTACAGTAAAATGAAGAATTTCCTTCGTGAAGTTGGAATTGGATATGGTATGATCCATGTGTTGACACCTGATTTTGGCAACATACAGAGTGAAAGGGTTTTTAGCATGAGAAAGTTTCACATCATCGAGTGAAACAACTTTGATGTTTAGGCTATCGCCATTCGACCTCATCTCAGTGGCCCAAGTTGTACTCCGAGTGACAAAATTTAGTGTTTTGAGTGCTTTTCGGCCGATTACGCCCTCATTATGACCTCAGATGAAGGAGCACTCTAAAGGAATTGTCTTCATCTCGTCGAGGCAATTGATTTTCATATATAAATCATCTTAATCCGAGTTCATATGCAAAAGTTACAGTCAATACGGTTTGGACAGGCCAGAGACCAAAATATTACGCTTGACACCAGACACATGTTGATGAGTGTTTGATGCAATGCGTGAGCAATTCGGCCCTCAAGACGGCCTTGAATCGAAAAACCTTCAACACAGAAAAGTTTCGTCTCGTCGAGCCGATCGATTTTCATATATAATTCGTCTCAATCCGAGGTAGTATGAGGCTTGGAGAGACAAGACAAGATCAGGCTGTGTTTTCAGTCGGAATATTTACCGGTCGAGTGAAAGTTTGCTGACCGGATGAACTTATTATTATCCGAGTCAAATATAGTCATCCGAGTGAAATTGTACTCCAGGTGAAAATATTCCAAGTGAAAAAATTGCCATCGGAACGAAAACTTGCCGATCGAGTAAGATATTGCCTTCCGAGTAGAAATATAGTCATCCGAGTGGAAATATAGTCATCCGAGTGAAAGATTGTCTTCCGAATGAAAAAGTCCGGTCGGACGATCCGAGCGAAAGTCTCTAATATCCGAGTGGATGAGCTCAAATCCGAGTGAAACTGAACATGTGCCCGAAAGTTTATCAAGATAACCTCGGATGAAGAAGTGTTCAATACAGAAGTTGTGCATATCATCAAGACGATAAACATTGATTTTGGAGTCATCATCATCAGAGATGGTATATGGCCTGCAAATTCACTATGAGACTCGGATAATCCAGTCTACTGCAAGACCGAGTCTGACTGGAAGGTAAAGATGACCTCGAAAAGTATTCAAGATGGCCTTATTTGAAAAAGTGATCAACATGAGGGTTGTTCGTATCGTTGAGGCGCACCAGTTTGATATTTGGGCCGTCTTGATCGGAGATTATATGCAAGCTCGGCGGCCCGCACAAGGAGGAAGACAGAAGTTGGGCCAGATTCAGACTGAATCCGAGTTGGAATAGAACTAGGACTCTAGGACGTGAATTGATGTCATTTCTTGTAAGGAAAGCCTAGATGAATCCTTTACTTATACGGGAAGTCCAGCCACCTCTTATATATATTGGGGGTGATGGCCGATTGAACAACACACAATCGAACAAATCAATATACTACTTTTTTCATCTACGTTTTATCTCTCCACCGTTTTTCTCTCTCGTTCTTCGTTGTTCTTCGTGTTTGAGAGCTGCGAATCTTGAGGCTCTAGGGGCGAGTGAATCGACCTAGGGCAGCCCATAGCCGCCGCAATCCCTGACGGGGTCCCTCCCGGGTGCGCGGGGTTTCGGGTCTGCAAAAGCGCCAACCAACTGTCCTGCGTATCGCGCTGTCGGTCGGGTCTCCTTCGACGTGAGCTGCGGTGCATCACCCCCGGCGTCGAGGGTACACGTGACGTGTTCGTGTGTCAACACACCTTTTGGCGACTCCGCTGGGGAACGAAGATCAATCATCATCATCCACCATGTCCGATCTTCCCAAACCATCTGAGGTAGATGCCGATAACATCATTAAGCCTAGTCTTGATGAGATATCGGCCGATCATCGCCAAGTCTATGAGGAGTACAAGAAGGCGCGCGAGGAGAAGGACTTGCAGGAGTTCCTTGCAAAGTTCAAGAAGGATCGCCAAGGCAACATCACTCCGATTGAAGAAATCAAGTTCCCTCCTCTTCAAGCCGAGCGGGTTAAACCCTCTATAAGTACTGCCTTTTCTCCTGAGCAGTGGGCTGAGATTGAAAGTCGTATTGCTGACGGTAACAATCTAGTCTATCAAACTTTCATAGAAAATACTAATGCTCAGAAGAATATATCTCAATCATCTAGTGGTAATGATGGTGTAGCTGCTAGTGTGCAAAACCCTAATCTGGCTTTACCTATTGCATCGGCGCCTCCCGTGCCGATGGCTTATTATCCTACCCAAACAAATTAGATTGTGACTGCACCCATCAACCCTATTATGAGCATGCCAAGTTCGGTGGCAACGCCGAACCAAACCCTACCTACAGCTACAACCACTCGACCACTACCAAATTATGGGTCGACATACATGCCACAATTCCTACCTACAGCTAGTAACCCTACTCCTCCTATGCCACTTCCACAAGCTTCATCGTCCACTATGGATGATGGTCTAACTAATCTTAGAGAGGAGATGGCTAAGATGCTTCGAGAGAATTTTGGAGTTGAGTTACCTCGGAATCGGATTTACCAAAAGCCGTACCCCGAGTACTTTGATGCCATGCAGTGCCCTCCAGGATATAAAATTCCAGATTTTGTTAAATTTAATGGAGAAGGCACAAAAACCACATGGGAGCATGTTAGTCAATATTTAGCACAATTGGGTGAGGCAGGCTCATTGAATGAATTGAAAGTGTGTTTATTTCCTTTATCATTAACTGGTACCGCATTTTCATGGTTTTCTTCCTTACCCCATGGTTCCATTCGGGTTTGGTCGCAGCTAGAGCAGAAGTTTCATGATCACTTTTATAGCGGCGACAATGAACTCAAGTTGTCACATCTAACATCGGTTAAACAGAAGCATGATGAATCGGTCTCCGATTACGTCAAGAGATTCAGAGAAACAAAAAATTGGTGTTTTAGTTTGGTGATAACCGAGAGGGACTTGGCGGACCTAATGCTGAGTGGTTTGAGAACTCCCATTAGAGAAAAGCTAGAAGGCTATGAGTTCTTAAATATTAACCAAGTCTTACAAAGGGCTTTGGCTCAGGAAAGCCAAAGCAAATACCTCAAAGAAGTGCATAGATACAAAGCCGATCGTCCAAAGATGAATATGGTGGAATATGATCGTGATCACTCGAACGAAGAGGGTGATGGTTTTGCTACTGAATTTGTTTGGCCATCTAAGACCAAACCATTTACTTGCAATGATCTGAACCCAATTCATAAGAATCATGATGAAGAGATGAAGTTTACTTTTAACGTTGCTAAGTGTGATAGAATATTTGATGCTTTGCTGCAGGCTAAGATTATTAGAATATCTCACACTTTACCACCGTTTGAAGAGCTAAAACGGCGTGCTTATTGCAAGTATCATAATTCTTTTTCTCATGCTACTAACGATTGCAATGTTTTTCAACGACAGAAACAATCGGCCATTAATGACGGACGATTGAACTTTTCTGAGATGCAAGTTGATAAACAGCCTTTTCCAATGAATACCATGGATTTGGAAGGGAAGAAGCTACTCATTCGGACGAAGGTAGCCGAATCTTCTAATAAAGCTAATGTCATTGTTGGTGAGCCCAGGAAAGACAAGGAGGACAACAAGGTCTTGGGGAGACAGGTTGTGCTTCGTAAGCAACCTGATGGCAAGGAAGTGATCAAAATCACCATCAAGAATCCTACACTCGGGGGGCAACTACAAGTGCAAGAAAATGCCCGTGTGAGATTTGTCAAGCCCAAGAGTCCAGAAGTTGGCAAGTGGAAAAGGAATGAAGTTAAAGTGCAGCGCAAGCGGATCAAACCAACTTTTGATATGTTGCTGTCCAAATATGCCAATCAGTCGGCTAGTTCCAGCTCTAATCGGCCATCATACTTGAAGCGACCAAGGTCACCATCAGATGATATGTTCAGTCCGTATATGAAACCGAGTGGACCAAAGGCGCTATTTCCAGAAGAGCTGAGGCAAACTGTTTGGGACCGACTTGAATACTCATATAATGGCCGACTGAACATCGGTAACTATTGGTCTACTGGTCAAAACATGCGACCGGATGGAAATTATCCGAGTGTAAGAATGCACCCAGGTGGAAGCTATCCGAGTGAAAAAATGTGGCCAAGTAGATTCCATCCGACTGAATTCCATCCGATTGACATCCATCCGAGTGGATTCCACAGAGTAAAAAGGTGCGCCCAAATGGAAATTTCATGCATCTGGAAAGTCGAAAAGAATGGCGTGTTAAATCACCAAGTGTTGCAGCAGTTGAGTCGGGAAAAGGCAAGGAGAAAATGGATGCCGACTCACTTATCTTGGGCACCGAAACATTCGCCATACAGCAGCCGATTGTGCTTAGAAATCCGACTGAGTCGATACTTGCTATCGCGCCAAAGCACTCGGCTAATGACCATGAAGCAAGCACTAGCCAAATAAAAAAGAGAGATCCTAAATACACTCAGCCAAAGTGGTGTCCTCCAGGGCTAACAAAGACACAAAAAAGGAAACTACAGAGGTTAAGGAGTCAAGAGATGGCAGAACAAGAGGCCGAGATGCAAAGGGATAAGTTGTTCAATGACACTCGGCCTATGGTACCTAGAAAACAAGTGTGGAGGCCCAAAAAAATACAAGATGCAGTGGCTTCTACACCTATCACAGCAGCACCTACATTACCAAAAGAGGACAACGCAATCATTGCATCATCTATGTTACCTATTGCTTCCTCTTCACTCGGACAAATTTCAGAATCGGTGGATCCACTCGAGGAGGAGGCTGATATGTTGGACTATGAGTCTACGCCGGTTCATGAAGGTATGGATATCAATATGGTGTATTACTTACCTGCTGAGTTTCGTGTTGTAGATGAGGAAGGGGAGGTGGCTCAGCTAGATTTTGGCCCTAAAAACGCAATATTCGAGAAGCCAAAAGAACCAGTAGCGCATCTAAAACCATTATATCTCACAGGTCATATCAATGGGTCGCCGCTCACTCGGATGCTTGTTGATGGTGGTGCTGTGGTAAATCTTATGCCCTATTCAGTCTTCAAGTAATTGGCTTTGCCTGATGAAGAATTGATCAAGACCAATATGGTGCTCAACGGATTTGAAGGCAAAGAGAAAACTGAAGCCAAAGGTGTAATGTATGTGGAGCTTACAGTCGGAAGCAAAACTTTGGCTACTGCATTCTTTGTCGCTGAGGTGCAAGGTAACTACAACGTTATACTAGGCCGTGATTAGGTTCATGTAAACCAGTGCGTGCCATCCACTATGCACTAGTTTTTGATTCAGTGGGTTGATGATGAAGTGGAAGTCATTCATGTGGATAACTCGGCCTGTGTTGCTTTGGCCGATGCATCGATGGATTGGCAACATCCCAATGCTACTTGCTTGACGGGACGTGACTTATCAGAATTTGATTTTCTCAGCGCGACCAAGAATGGTTTTGTGCCCGTCTCTTTAAATCTGACTGAATGCAATCGGCTCCAAGGTATGATATGTTTAAATGGATCCTAATTCCGAGTGGTTACAAAAACGTCTTGTACAGTATCGGTCCAGTGAGAACGATATGTATGAGTCTATAGAGGAGTTGGATGACATGGATAAACTTGGACAAGGTTTTACATCAGCCGATCCATTAGAAGAGGTAGATATTGGAGATGGTTCAGTCACTCGACCGACATTTATAAACAAAAATTTGAAAGCCGATAGTAAGGCTAAGTTAATCGAGCTATTGAAAGAATATGTTTGTTGCTTTGCATGGGAATATCATGAGATGCCAGGGTTAAGCCGAGAGCTAGTGGAGCATCGGTTGCCTATAAAGGCCGGTTTTAGACCTTATAAACAGTCGGCCAAGAAATTTAATCCGAAAACAAATGACCGGATCAAGGAAGAGATCGGTCGACTACTTGAAGCTAATTTCATTCGACCTTGTAGGTATGCCGAGTGGATTTCTAACATTGTCCCAGTGGAGAAGAAAGGATCCGGCAAGTTGAGGGTGTGCATTGATTTCAGAGATTTGAATGGGCTACACCCAAAGATGAGTATCCTATGCCAATAGCCGATATGCTTATTAATGATGCTTCTGGACATAAGGTTATTAGCTTTCTAGATGGTAATGCCGGATACAATCAATTTTTTATGGCCGAAGAGGACATGTACAAAACGGCTTTCCGATATCCTGGTTTCCTTGGTTTATTCGAGTGGACAGTGATGACATTCGGGTTAAAAAATGCTGGAGCCACGTATCAAAGGGCTATGAATTTAATTTTTCATGATTTACTCGGTGTCATACTTGAAGTTTATATTGATGATATTGTTGTCAAATCAGATGCTTTTGAATCTCACTTGGCCGATTTACGTTTAGCCTTCGAAAGAATGAAAAAGTATGGACTGAAGATGAATCCTTTAAAGTGTGCATTCGGCGTATTAGCTGGCAAGTTTTTGGGTTTCATTATTCATAAAGATGGCATAGAGATTGATCCCAAAAAGATAGAGGTCATTCATAAAGTGGAGGCTCCAACATGCAAGAGAGATATGCAAAAGTTCCTTGGCAAGGTCAATTATTTGAGAAGGTTCATAGCTAATCTATCAGGGAAAGTTGATGCATTTACTCCTATCCTTCGGTTAAAGAATGATGCTGATTTCACTTGGGGGGCAAAACAGCAAGAAGCAGTTGATATGATCAAGAATTATTTGTGCACTCCTCCGGTGATGAAAGCACCCAAGCATAGGGAACCCTTCAGACTTTACATTGCAGCAGAGGAAGGAGTTATTGGTGCTGTTCTAACTCAAGAGACCGAAGGAAAAGAGCATGCCATCACTTATTTGAGCCGCCGCTTATTGGGCGCAGAGACAAGGTATACATTTATTGAGAAATTATGTCTATGCTTATATTATGCTTGCACAAAACTGAGACATTATTTAGTGTCGAGTGCTTGTGTAGTAGCTTGTCAAACCGATGTCATTAAATACATGTTGCATAGGCCAATTCTTAGTGGTAGAATTGGCAAGTGGGCTTATGCTTCGATTGAATATGATTTGGCTTATGAATCTCTAAAATCCATGAAAGGCCAAATTGTTGCTAATTTCATTGTTGAACATCGGATTAATGACAAGCATGATGTTGATATGAACCTTGTTTCATTAGTACCATGGAGATTATACTTTGATGGTTCAGTTTGTAGCACTGGCCAAGGTGTTGGTATTGTTTATATGTCTCCTCATGGTGCTGTTTTTGAAGCCTCATGCCGCTTAGAATATTTTTGCACAAACAATCAGGCCGAATATGAAGCATTGTTATTCGGCCTGGAGATGTTACTTGCTATAGGTGTTACACATATTGAGGCTTATGGTGATTTGTTACTAGTGGTGCAGCAAATATCCAAAGTCTTTCAGTGTTTGGACGAATCACTTAATGTTTATCTTGATAAATGTCTAGATATAATCCCTACTTTGAATTGTTTTAGCATTGCACATATCTCTAGACATGACAACTGGAAAGCAAATGAGTTGGCACAGCAAGCATCTGGATACCATGTTGATCATGGCATGTTTCATATTTCTCAAAGTCCGATGTCTTGTCTTACTAGTATAGAAGAGGCCGAACCAGAACCCACTGATTCGGTCATTAACAAAAAATCTAGTGCAGGTGACAATCCCGACTGGAGGAAGCCCATTGTTGATTACTTGTGCAATCCGAGTGAAAGGGTGGACAGGGTTGTTCGGCGTATGGCTTTCAAGTATACAATGAGAGACGATGGTCTTTATCGCCGAACAGTCGATGATGTTCTTCTAAAGTGTTTGGATGAGGACCAGGCAAGAGTTGTTATGGGAGAGGTACATGAAGGCATTTGTGGCACTCACCAGTCGGCTCCCAAGATGAAATGGTTATTGCGACGTGCTGGGTTTTATTGGTCGACTATGATTAATGACTGCTTCAGATATTATAAAGGGTGTGAAGCTTGTCAAAAATTTGGTGATATTCAATTGGCTCCTGCTGCTAAGTTGCATCCTATTATCAAGTCGTGGCCCTTCAGAGGATGGGGTTTAGACTTTATTGGGCAAATTCATCCATCTTCCTCAAAGGGGCATCGGTTCGTATTGGTGGCAACTGATTATTTCACTAAATGGTCTGAAGCAGTACCTCTCAAGAACATGACACATACAGAGGTATTTCAATTCATAACTGAGCACATTATTCATAGATTCGGTATTCCTCAAACGTTAACAACAGATCAAGGTTCATCTTTCATGTCACACCAAGTCAGAGAGTTTGCCGAATCTTATAACATAAAGTTGCTCAATTCCTCTCCATATTATGCCCAAGCTAATGGACAAGCTGAGTCTAGCAATAAAATTTTAATCAAACTCATCAAGAAGAAGATTGAAGATAATCCAAGGAGATGGCATGAGTTGGTATCTGAAGCTTTGTGGGCACATAGAATTTCAAGGCATGGTGCTACGAAGGTGACCCCATATGAGCTAGTATATGGTCAAGTGGCCGTTTTACCAGTGGAAGTAAATTTGAATGCTTTGAGAATAGCCAAACAAAATGATTTATCAGCAGTAGACTTTTATAACTTGATGATGGACAATATTGATGAGGTTGCCGATAAACGTTTGGTTGCTTTGAAGTCCATAGAGAGAGACAAGTTGAGGGTTGCAAGAGCTTACAATAAGAAAGTTAAGTTGAAGAATTTTCAAGTTGGTGATCTCGTCTGGAAAGTGATTCTGCCGATTGGTTCAAGAGATATAAAATTCGGGAAGTGGTCTCCAAGTTGGGAAGGTTCTTTTAGGATTACAAGAGTTGTTCCCGAAAATTCATATTTGGTGGAACCAATACAAGGGGCATTGTTACCTCGAGCTCTCAATGGCAAATATTTGAAGAAGTACCACCCGAGTGTGTGGCAGGAAGCCTAAGTAGGCAATGGCCGATATACGATTATCGCCCTTAGCACAAACATGGCCGATACATAATTATCGCCCTGAGAAAAATAAATGGCCGATGGAGTGTTGACATCGTCCTTAGAACGAACACTATGCATATTATTTTTCGGCGTGCAAGCTTTGGCGAAAAACAGGGGGGCATGTGTTGACACCTGATTTTGGCAAGATATAGAGTGAAAGGGTTTTCAGCATGAGAAAGTTTCACATCATCGAGTGGAACAACTTTGATGTTTAGGCTATCGCCATTCGACCTCATCTCAGTGGCCGAAGATATACTCCGAGTGAAAAAATTTAGTGTTCGGAGTGCTTTTCGGCCGATTATGCCCTCATTATGCCCTCAGATGAAGGAGCACTCTAAAGTAATTGTCTTCGTCTCGTCGAGGCAATTGATTTTCATATATAAATCATCTTAATCCGAGTTCATATGCAAAAGTTACAGTCAATGCGGTTTGGACAGGCCAGAGACCAAAATATTACGCTTGACACCAGACACATGTTGATGAGTGTCTGATGCAATGCGTGAGCAATTCGGCCCTCAAGACGGCCTTGAATCGAAAAACCTTCAACACAGAAAAGTTTCGTCTCGTCGAGCCGATCGATTTTCATATATAATTCGTCTCAATCCGAGGTAGTATGAGGCTTGGAGAGACAAGACAAGATCAGGCTGTGTTTTCAGTCGGAATATTTATCGGTCGAGTGAAAGTTTGCTGGCGGATGAACTTATTATTATCCGAGTCAAATATAGTCATCCGAGTGAAATTGTCCTCCAGGTGAAAATATTCCGAGTGAAAAAATTGCCATCGGAACGAAAACTTGCCGATCGAGTAAGATATTGCCTTCCGAGTAGAAATATAGTCATCCGAGTGGAAATATAGTCATCCGAGTGAAAGATTGTCTTTCGAGTGAAAAAGTCCGGTCGGACGATCCGAGCGAAAGTCTCTAATATCCGAGTGGATGAGCTCGAATCCGAGTGAAACTGAACATGTGCCCGAAAGTTTATCAAGATGACCTCGGATGAAGAAGTGTTCAATACAGAAGTTGTGTGTATCATCAAGACGGTAAACTTTGGTTTTGGAGTCATCATCATCAGAGATGGTATATGGCCTGCAAATTCACTACGAGACTCGGATAATCTAGTCTACTGCAAGACCGAGTTCGACTGGAAGGTAAAGATGACCTCGAAAAGTATTCAAGATGGCCTTATTTGAAAAAGTGATCAACATGAGGGTTGTTCGTATCGTCGAGGCGCACAAGTTTGATATTTGGGCCGTCTTGATCGGAGATCATATGCAAGCTCGGCAGCTCGCACAAGGAGGAAGACAGAAGTTGGGCCAGATTCAGACTGAATCCGAGTTGGAATAGAACTAGGACTCTAGGACGTGAATTGATGTAATTTCTTGTAAGGAAAGCCTAGATGAATCCTTTACTTGTACGGGAAGTCCAGCCGCCTTTTATATATATTGGGGGTGACGGCCGATTGAACAACACACAATCGAACAAATCAATATACTATTTTTTTTCATCTACATTTTATCTCTCCATCGTTTTTCTCTCTCATTCTTCGCCGTTCTTCGTGATTGAGAGTTGCGAATCTCAAGGCTCTAGGGGCGAGCGAATCGACCTAGGGCAGCCCATAGCCGCCGCAATCCCTGACGGGGTCCCTCCCGGGTGCGCGGGGTTTCGGGTCTGCAAAAGCGCCCACCGACTGTCCTGCGTATCGCGCTGTCGGTCGGCTCTCCTTCGACGTGAGCTGCGGTGCATCACCCCCGGCGTCAAGGGTACACGTGACGTGTTCGTGTGTCAACACCATGTTTGTAAGAATAATTGTGTTCTATTCCGGAAGGATTATGCCAACTTAAGTGAATGCCCAAAATGCAAATCATCAAGATGGAAAGATGGAAATGCTGTGAAGAGGATTCCTCATAATGTTCTAAGACATTTTCCAATTATACCAAGATTGCAGAGGTTGTTTCATGATGCCGAAACAAGAGAGGATGTACTGTGGCATTCTAGGAACCAGGAGTACAGAGATCAGAATGTAATGAGCCACCATCTCATGGTAGTGACTGGAAAAGCTTCAATCAGAAACACAAAAAGTTTGCTGCTGACCCGAGAAACATTAGACTTGGCTTAGCTTCAGACGGATTTAACCCATTTAGCCACCAGAGCGCTACATATAGCATGTGGCCAGTGCTTGTTATCCCTTACAACATGCCTCCAAATGTCTGCACTAAAGAATCAAACTACATGATGGCCTTGCTCATCCCAGGTCCAAAAAGTCCTGGAAAGGATTTTGATTTATTCATGGAGCTTCTTGTGGAGGAACTTCAATAGCTATGGAGGGGTGTTCTCACTCGAGACCTATATAGCAGCCCACCAACCGATATCTTTCTGCGTGCTGTTATAATTTGGTGCATCCATGATTATCCGGCTTTGGCACTATGTCAGGGCAAACGACACATGGTTACAATGCATGTGTTCACTGTGACAGGAATCCGCTATCATACGCAATACTTAGCAAGATCTGTTACATTGGACACCGACGTTTCCTTGCCAAGGAGAAGTCGCATCCTACAAAATACCGAAGACATGTTTTCAATGCAAAGCATGAAAACCGTGATGCGCCAAAGAGGCTCACCGTCGATGAGTTGCAAGTGGAATTAGAGAAGGTCAGGCATATTACACTAGGAAACCATCCTGGTAATGGTAGCGGGAAAAGGAAGCATGGCAGGGCAGAAGAGAGATTATTGTTTACCCGCAGGTCCACTTTGTGGGACTTGGAATGTTGGAAAGATTTGGATCTGTGACATAATCTTGATGTGATGCAGATCGAGAAAAATATATGTGACAGCATTATCGGCACACTTCTTAATATTGAAGGAAAGACGAAAGATACCGTAAAATCTAGGATTGATTTGACACACCTGGGTATCAGACAGGATTTGCAGGTGCAAGATGAAGGTAAACCACGGGAGGCACCAGCTGTGTACGTCTTGGACAAGGTAAAAAGAAAAGAATTATGCGAGGTCCTGTCACGTGTGAGATTCCCACATGGATTTGCTTCCAACCCTGAAAGGAGAGTCAGTGCAGATGGAAACAAGGTACAAGGGTTGAAAACTCATGACTACCACGTCCTACTTCAAAGGGTTTTACCTGTTATCCTTAGAGGATTGGGCCGCCCTGACTTATACAGAGCAGTTGCAGAGTTGGGACAATTCTTCAGGGAACTCTGCACTAGAAATATCAGGATAGAGGCTTTGGAGTGTCTTAGAGACAAGATACCAGCTATCCTATGCGACCTTGAGAAGATATATCCTCCAGCCTTCTTTGATGTGATGGTGCATTTGGCTGTTCATCTACCTGATGAGGCACTACTTAAAGGTCTAGTACAGTATGGCTGGATGTACCCTATTGAAAGGCGGCTAGGCACTTTCAAGGGCTATGTTAGGAACAGAGCTAGACCCGAGGGTTCCATTGCAGAGGCCTACATTGCTACATAAGCATTGACATTCTGCTCAAAATACATTGAAACAGCTGATCAGCTTAGCAAAGAGGTGGGTGAAGACAATCCCGGGCTCAATGTTTTTGATTATTCTGTTCGAGTTACAGGGAAGAGTCGACAAGAGGACAAACCTAAAGATTTGGACAAAATGGTTTGGTATGTGTTGAATAACTGTCCTGAGATACTACCTTATATCAAGTAAGTGCTAAGTACTGTAGCTTATACATCATAATCTACTAAACTTGCAGCACATTATTATATATTTAGATGTTTGACGTGATCACTATGTTGTGCAACATCTACAAAAAGGAGTTACTGCCGCAAAATCCAAGAAACATGGACATACTGGTTATGGCAGGATTTGTGAAATGGTTCAAGAGCCATGTAAGCTTTTGAATTGCACTGTCAGTTTTTTTTAATATATTGAGTACATAAGATGATCAGCTTGTCTATTTTCTAACCATAGGTTAAGAAGATGCGGGAGGATGGGCAGGCAGTTGATGATGCCCTTTACGCACTAGCAATGGGTCCTGATACTCGGGTAAGACATTATGAATCTTGCATTGTTGGAGATGTGCACTACAACACCTTTGCATGCGACGAAGGCAGGAAGACACAAAATAGTGCCATCATGAGCACGGATACGTACGGCAGAGAGGCAACTGAAATGTATGCTAAGATAACAGACATTGTTCAGTTGAAGTATATATCCAGTTTCGAGGATCATCGTTGTGTGATTATGTTGTGCTGTCGTTGGTATAACCTGTTTTCCAAGAACGCAAAACCCAGAGCTGATGATTATTTCAAATCCATCAATGTCAAGGCGGCGTACCAGACCAACAAGCCTTTTATTTTGGCAAATCAAGCAACACAGATATTTTTCTTGGAAGACACATTTGCACGTAGCAATGACTGGAGAGTATTGCAAAGGTTTGAGCAGAGGAATTCGTTTAATGAAGTTGTACAACAAGATGATGCTTACACTGCTCCTGATGTACAAGATTCCATAGATGTTCCTAATATCTTTGTGAACCATCAAGTCAATGACGCTGGCGAAAAGATTGTCTGTCGTGTTGTGGACATACAAGAGTTGATCAAGAAGAAGCCAACATTCGAGGACATTGAGCATGAAGAAGAAGATGACACTGTGGGGAATTACGATTCAGACTGATACACATGACGAAGATGTTGACGCTGCTGCTGCGGATGATGATTAGATTGCTTTTGTCGTATTTGCCTGTCAGAAGACGTTTTTTTATCTACTATGTGAAATTGTGTTTGCTATGACAACTGAAACCTGATGAACGTGTTGTTTAGTATTTTGCTGTGAGAACATCACTTGTTATGTATGTTGATTTGTGTTTGGTGATTGTATGACGACTAAAACATGATGACATTGTTGTTTAGTTGTACTCATATTTGGCTGTGAAACTTGAATTTGATGGCATGGTTTGCTGTTGGACTGCAATTTGCTCGACGTCTTCGAATGGGAACAAAGCTGACCCGACAGGGCCTCTGCTAATTTATTTATTACCAAAAGGACCTCTGATATTTATTTATTTATGAGCAAAAGGGGATACCCCTGATTTCCGTTAATAGAAATCATTAGATGTTCACAACACTACGCCCAACCTGCTAAACTGGTTTCATTCATTACTAGTTTCAGCAAAGTGCTCATGTCATAGCCACTGAATACATCACGAGTGCTACATACACTACAAATAAAGAGACAATCATCCTACAGAGAACATCGATTTTGCCCATTATGTTCACAAGCTCTTTTATCTCCTCATTGTTGTCAAGGCCGTTGAGCAGCTGTTGCTTGGCCATGATCATAGGAACTGCATCTTTAACCTTCTGCTCTGCATCTTCCTCTTCTGTCGTTCCTTCAGTTACTTGTCCAACACCCCAACCTGCTGGTATTGGGATTCCTTGACTAACCAAATAATAAGCGTAGTTGCATTCCCCCACATCAGCAACTTCCCAGAAATACAAATCACAAGAATCTTCCCTTTTCTGTAAGAATCAAATTGGAAGATCATCAACTAAACTATTAAAAAATCAGCAACTAAAAGTAGCAGACCAACACTTAAACATATTATTACCCCATGATTCGGGCATTTGTAGAAGACTTGCCCAGGATTGAGGATTCTGGTTGAGACGCGACAGATGACTCTGCGTGATTTGCAGCAGTGGCACCACACCAACGGCAGCGGGTTGCGATGAGCAATCGGCTGCAGTGCGTGTGCCGACAGGGGTGTGATGAGACCCACAGGCGATGGTACGGGTGACGGTGTCCTGGACTAGGGGGTACTCACCACGTCCTCTCCCGATCAGTTAGATTGGGCCGAGGACCCCCATGGCCGTATACTCATGGGCCAGTTCGGACAGCCCATGCCACATACAAGGAGGATTCTACAAGACTTGGCGCCCAAGACAAGGACTCCTCTAAACCCTAGGCCTACGGTGCATATATAAACCGAGGCCAGGCTAGTCAATAGACAATCTCATATTCATTACTACAATCTCGTGGTAAATACATGTACTCTGTACTACACCCATATGAATACAATCAAAAAGCAGCATGTAGGGTATTATCTCATCAAGAGAGCCCGAAGCTGGGTAAAACCCCGTGTCCATGTTACCATCGCTCCAAGACGCCTAGCTTAGGACCCCTACTACGAGATACGCCGGATATTGAACCGACATTGGTGCTTTTATTGAGAGCCTGCTGGCGGTCGCCATGGGGCGATGGGAATTCGGATCGTCTCCAGCGCGATCTACGCATCGGAGCCGAGCTTTATGGTCGATGTCGGCATCTTTTGTCGCCAGCTCGACTGGTCACCTTGGCTTAACCAAGGACTGTGCCCTACCTCCAATCATCATGTTCGGACGAGGGCCTTCGTCAACGTCAACTCGGATCTTTATCATGATCATGGAAGAATCATCCATGGAGCTCGAGGGCTCAACGTCAACATTGCCCTCGGGCGACCGTGCTGTTTTTTTCGAACAACAAACTTGTATCCGCTGCCACCACCTCCTCGAGCATCGCTTTGATGATTCCTTCGGTGGACTTGTGCGGAATTAAGTGTACAACAACCATGCCAAATTTCGTCGAGTTCCGATGGAGGAATCTCTGGCAATCTACGGTATACCGGAGCCCTGTCAAATCTGGACGGGAATCTGGACGAGTTTAGGGCGTGGTCTCCGGAGCCTAGCTCGGAGGTCCTTTGGAAGATCCAACTGTTCATCTGCTGCGGAATTCCCATATCTACCACCCCTCCAAATTTCAGCTCGATCTGACGGTTCAAACTCCGGGAACCTTCCGATGAGTGGACCAATTTTCGGATCTGTTTTCTACGCGAATACGAATCTGGCCCGAGTTCATGTTTCTTCATGAACGGAATATTGGAGAACCCTTTTGAAGGATTTTTTTTCTAGGGTATTGTGCGTTGTTTTTAAACACGTACCCATAAAATTTTAAGCCTCCTCCGAGGTAATCTTCACCATCACGCTGGTGTCAAACCAGTCCGGCAATATTGCTCCACGGCTGCCGACCTGCGCTAGACACGTCGCCGCTTTGTTGAGCCGAGCTCAACTTCTTCGATCATCATCTCAGCAAGCCGGACAAGAGTTCGGCATAGTGAAGGATAAATCATCACCAACATCGCCGCCCCACGGATTATACGGAGCGGGCACACCGGCATCGCTGCACGGTCACTTCATCAAACCAGCATTGACCACGTCATGAGTTACGACCTGCATCGGCATGGCCGCACCGTTGCTTCATCGCGCTGACGTCCATCACATCGATCTACTTCAACACCTCGGCTGACATGGCAGCTGCAACGTCTCCTTACCGACCTGCTCCGTCTCCTTGTCTGGACCAGGGGCTTCGCCATCAACCTACTCCGGAGACTTCGGCATCGTCAACCGACCAGCTTCGTCACGTTAGCTGGACCGGGGCTTTGCCTCCGCGAGCCAACCTTTACCAGCATCGCCATGCCGTTGCTTCACCGCCCATCAGGCATGGGTATGCGGATCGAGTCCCAATTTTTGGAGTTACCTTTCTTTGGATCGCTACATCAAATAAACCAGGTGCTATTTCTCCTAGTAATTTTTGCTTGTTTGGGTTTATTTTTTCCAAGGAATTCTTACTCTGGTTTGTTCCATCATCTGTACACAGGTCTATCAAATGGTGGCCACATTAACGGCGGTCACATGGTGGTTCGGTGATGGACTTTGACTATGTCACGTGGTCTCTTTGGCAAGCCGACGCCGTTGTCCCAATCGGCGTAAATTGGCTCGCGTGATCACCTTGTTGGTCGTGTTGCCATACCGACGTGTTCGGTTGCCTCAGGGGGTTCGGCATCGTTGAGAGAGCTCTACCTCATCGAGTGTTCGGCACACAGGCCATATGTCTTCTATTACTCACTTTGCATAAACTATTAATTATGCAACATTTTTTTAATTTATTATTATTCCTATTATCTCCGGCTTGCACTATTTTCTGTGCACAGATAAAGGATCCGGATCGGGCAGCGCTGTCACCTCTGCGTACCGACGTACCGCATCACCTCGGCTGGACCGAGGGCTTCGTCATCACTTCATTAACCCATGACGGGGAGTTCGGCATCACACTGCGGGCCTGCATTGGCCGTGCTATGTCGCCACTTCGGAGTGCCGAGCTCTTCACTCCGCCACCTCGATTGGGACCGGCTTGGGGAACGGAACCTTGTCCCACATCAAGCTCGGACCGCGTCATCAATGCCGAACACATTAACCAGCTAAGTCGCTTTCATGCTAAAAAACTTTCAGTTTTAAATTTTGTTCGGTTCGACCAAGCATTATACTTTTTTGGCAAAAAGTTGTTTATGAAAAACTTCCTTGTCAAAACTTTGTTTATGACACACAAATTCAAATACCCCGTCTACTTGGGGGCTTCCTTTATGAAGTTTTTCTTTTTGCATATGATTATACTTGTAAGGCTTCGTTCCTTGTTCGTGTATTACGCCACAATATGCACCATGTGGACTTAAGTGTTCCGCAAGCTGGGTTGCCTTGCTCTTGTGTTTACCCCTACGTTCCCGATTGTTCAGCTAGGGAGTAAAGGGAGCACCTCTGCGATTGTCACGATCGGGTCATCCGAGCTCGGACCTCAGACTGGGTGAAGCCGAAAGCTAGCGCTCTTATTGTTTTCAATCATGGTCGGCACACAACGGAACTCATGAATACAAAAAATCTATTGCACAAGTCTCATAGTAACAATGAGCAACCGAAGAAAGGTATCGGTGGAGGTACTATTTTCTTCGAAGATGCTTCTTACACTTCGTCAGTAATATAGCATAAGTTCCCTGAGCGCGCTTTGTCTGTTACAGCCTTATGGCCTGATTGCCTGGTTATCGGAAACACCGTCGATATTCTCGACAGGTGGAGTACATAACACTTTTCGGCCCTTGAGCGAAGAGGGAGAAGCCGACTGTCGGTTAAGACGCGTTTAAAGTTCGGGTGAACACAGATATGATATAAGTACTTCGGTACATACAATCATTATACATAAAACTCTTTTACCCAAGTCACTTGGGGGCTCTTAAATTTATACGAGCCATTTTATAAGTGTTCTTCTTCTTAGTCGTTGCGAAGCATTTTTCTATCACTCCTTTTTTCGACGCGAGTGTGTGGTCAATAGCCGAGGAGCCTAATTTCTTCCTCAAAGCCGCTAGAGTTTAGTTTGCTAAACTGGCCTAACGAGAAGTACTCCACCTTTGGGATAGGAGGTTGAAGCCGTAGGCTGACCCGCTTGAAGTCTTGAGATAGGGTGTGTCATGTTAAAGCACCACAGAAGCACCTTTTTTTAAGACCAATTTTCGATTTTGGCACCAAACACTTGATCTAGTTCAGACGTTCAGTTTTTACTGAAGTTTTTTTGGTTTTCCAAGCCTATGGCACTTTTAAACTATTTGTGTGTTTCCAGCATAAGTCTCGTGGTGCAACGCCGGACACCTTGAGATTCAGCAAAAACATTCTCGGATATTGCTATATATGCATCGGTTTCGAATTGTGTCTTCGGTCAATAGTTGGGTTGCCCGGCTCCTGTGCTTGCCTCCTATGTTCCGCTTTGTTCGGCTAGGTGCGCAAAGGGAGAAGCATTGCGATTGTGCTTCCAACTCGAATGGTTAAGCACCTCAGTGGAGAAAGCCGAAAACTGACTGGCACAATAAGCGTAAACTGGTCAGCGATCTGACGACTATAAGATCGGTAGAGGTCACCCTGTGTTAAATAATGGGCCGTTATGAATAACATTGGCCGAAGTGTTTACGGCTTCACCCCAGCTGTCGCTGAACACTAACCGGGGGCTAGTAACCGGCCTCCCAACTTTTAGCTCCTATGACTAAGTGAAAGTTGTAAAGCCCGCATATCTGATTGCCTCGTTTCCCTTAACACAACCACCTCGGGTACCGAGACGTCGGCTAAGAGTTGTTTGGTTATTGCGGAAACACCTTGCGTAGCATCTACGAGGGGGTGGAAGCCGACGATGGGCCACTTTCAACTGATAAACGGTCGCAACGGAGTCAAAATAAACATATCATCGGTGTTTGTATTTAATATACGAGGGCCTCCTTCCGCAATCACCGTTATAAAGCCATAAATATGCATCAATTTGACTTAAGATTTTGGCCAAGCTGGGTTGCCTGGCTCCTGTGCTTACCCCTACATTCCCGATTGTTCGGCTAGGTGGTAAAGGGAGCACCTCTATGATTGTTACTACCGGGTCATCCGAGTAAGTACCTCAGACTGGGTGAAGCCGAAAGCTAGCAATCTTAAAGTATCACATTGGTCGGCAACAACGGAAATGAAAATTTTGGTTCGCTATAAACCACATAGTCCGGGAACTTTCCCCAAACTAAACCCTCCATATTTTCCTCCCACATTGATCGCAGTTGAGGTTTCATGATCATGATCAGCATGATGACCCAAGGAAAGGAACCGATAGCGGGACTGTTTTCTTTGGAAGATGTTTCTTACATTAAATAGTAATATAACATATCTCTCTGCGTACCTTTGTTTATTAAACCGTATGACCGGATTGCCTTGTTTGCCGTAAAACTTTGCCCTTGTAAAGGCTTTATAAAGTAGGACAAACACTCCCCAGCTACTGGCCGAGGAGGTTGAAGCCGATGGTCGGTCAACAAAGTTTTGTACAATGCGGATCTGAGCATTAATGATGTGAAGTACTTGGATACATAGAATCATTACACATAAAAATTGCGAGTAAAATCCATTTACTGCATTCCATCTTTTAAACCCCTTGGGGCCTACCTTGGCGAGCTCGGATTTCAACCAGCTCTTAGCTTTTTTAAGAGATCTTTATTCTCTTTCTGAGAAGTTTGTGTTAAACACAACAAAATTTTCTGTCAAACGGACTTCAATCCTTAATTCGGCCACCTGTGCCCACATTAAGGCTCGGGGGCTACTGGGCTTTGCGCTCATTATTTACAAATATTAAAGGGGCACATCGATCCCCTGATCTGGTGTTGCCACCCGACCAGTGGCTTGGGGGCTACTGCATTGCCTATCCAATGCAGAAAATTCAAAGTGCTCAGTGTTCGGCATAACCGAACTATGACAAGTACGTCTTCGGACGACAATAAGTACCATATGGGAATTATCCGGCATCAAGCTGATATATCGCGGTGACTTCTCACGACGCTCTCTCAGGGGCCCGTCTGCCGATCACTATTACCTCTAATATATTACACTGCGTTTCTATTCCTATGTATGCTGCCGAGCTAGGAGTTGATCCTCGGGCCGATTTTCCTTCGGGTGCATCTCGGATTTTAGGCCAACAGACACCTTGAGGGCTACTGGCAATACACGTTGACAGCAAATAAATTTACACACATCGGAAATAAAATCCGTAAACAATCAACCCAAGCCCGAGGTGGTGCATCACCTCAGAAGCAGTCCAGCATAAAGCTCGGATGCAAGTGGCTGGCTCTATAGAGGGCATTTCCGGCATTAAGCTCGGCTAACTTCCTTTAAACTCCTTCAAGCCAAGGTGATCTATGACACCTCGTATACAGTCTGGCGTTGGAGCTCGGATACAGTCCGGCGTTGGTGCTCGGCTGCAAAAGATACCTCAAAATGCAGTCCGGTGTTGGAGCTCGGACGCGAGAGGACACCGCCGCCCGGGAACAACTTCGAACCCGAGGTGGGCGTAAAAATAACAAGGCATTGATAAAATCCGATAACTTAAAGGGGCACCTCGGATACCCGACATATAAACCTTTCAGATGTACTTCGGCGATCCTCAAGATCGAAGATAAGAAGATTTGTTGAACCAGTTTTTAAGACCGACGACTGAAGATGAAGAACAGTTCAGAAGAATTGAGGAGCGTCCCCAACTTCAAGACCGGTTCAGGGGGCTACTGACGGTGTCCTGGACTAGGGGGTACTCACCACATCGTCTCCCGATCAGTTAGATTGGGCCAAGGACCCCCATGGCCGTATACTCATGGGCCAGTTCGGACAGCCCATGCTGCATACAAGGAGGATTCTACAAGACTTGGCGCCAAAGACAAGGACTCCTCTAAACCCTAGGCCTACGGTGCATATATAAACCAAGGCCAGGCTAGTCAATAAACAATCTCATATTCATTACTACAATCTCGTGGTAAATACATGTACTCTGTACTACACCCATATGAATACCATCAAAAGCAGCATGTAGGGTATTATCTCATCAAGAGAGCCCGAAGCTGGGTAAAACCCCGTGTCCATGCTACCATCGCTCCAAGACGCCTAGCTTAGGACCCCTACTATGAGATACGCCGGATATTGAACCGACAACAGGTGGCGACTTGGCGCATATCTGGTTGTTGCCTGCTAAAGAGCAGGTGGATGAGCAGCCAGCGGACATGGTTGCTGCGGCCAGAGCTTCTGATGTTAGGCAGAATAAGTAGAGAAGATGAGAAGCGAACGTTGGATATGTCAGTTTCATTACTTGCAGAGTAGCATAGCACCATATATAGTCATAGTCTAGGTTTGGATTCGAACCAGCTACAGGAGCACGTCTCTCTTTTTTCTAAAACTCAGCAACGTCTCTTTACTGGTACACTAGCTTGTTCTGTACGCCTTCTCAAGTCTTTGATTTTCTTTCTTTTTTGCGAGGAAGGAAGGAGCACAAAATTGAGAGTTCCTGGGACTCGAACCCAAGACCTCTCGGTTGAAAACCAAGGGTGCTAGTCACTTATGTGGCGAACATTCCCAAGGAGGACGGCAGACAAACGCATTTTCCTTGCAGTTTTAGTTGCGACGCAAGATCGAACGGTCGCCGTTTCGGGAATGTTATCAGGCGAACGAGCCCAGTTTTTCTTTTCTTCCTATATATAAAAAAGTATGCTACTTGGTGTCGGCTTAGTCAACAAACGAGTGTGCCAACCTTGACCGTTGGATTGACATTCAACGTCTATCGTGTTTCTTCAGTCTCTTCTTCCTCCAGCCGCCAAAGCCAAACCAGCGCCGGCGGGACCGCCTGCTCCTGCCTCCCACGACTGGCTGTGCTGCTGCGCATGCATCGTGGCCACATCGCACCCTAAAACTCCGCGCATCTTCCCCGGCTCCTGTTCGTTCCCATTCGAGGCCTCACCATCGTCCTTCGCCTTGGTTCGCTCACCGCGGCGCCGCCCTCCGGTGTTGTCAACATGATCAACAACCGAGAGGAATAAGGATATGACTGAACATGGTGAGGATGACAGTAGGGACCCAGCAGCGTGCGCAGTAATTTTGTTTTTTTTGGGACGGAGAAGGGTATCAACTGGGTTGTGCGGGAGCTGTGGACCGTCTAGCCCAGGCTTTTATTTCATATCTTTACCACATGACCAGCCCAGTTTGTTTTTTTCCTTTCTAAAAATGGCTAGCCCAGCTATTTTGTTTTTTGCAGAATAACCAACGTAGGCCTACTTGCTTTCCTACGCCCTGCTGGGCTGG